>NC_136262.1:6174232-6236732 GCF_964187855.1 Myxine glutinosa | reverse complement strand
CATGCTCGCATGATCCAACCCTTTCTTGCTGACCATGGTGTAGAGCATATGGAGTGGCCTGCCATGTACCCGGATATGAATCCGATAGAGAACTTGTGGGCAGAATTAACGCATCAAATCGACCAGTTGGACCAGCAGCCTACCTCTGTGCGTGAATTGCAGCAGGCTATTTTCACTGCATGGCAAGCGATTCCTGTCCAAACCTTGGCAAATCTCGTGAACAGCATGCCTCGACATGTACGTGCTCTCCTGAATGCTCGTGGGGGGGTTACACGAAGTACTGAACTGTAATTTTACTGTCCGTAATCCCAGTCGTAATTTAACTTTTGTTTTTGTTGAAAAAAAATTTGGCTAATGTGCAAAATAAAGAGATACTTCTGGAAAACGTACAGAAGTTTAACACAGTACTGTCCGTGAATTAAGTTCAATATCAGTTTACATCACTTTCAAGGATCAATTTATTTACTTCAAAATGTCAAATGTGATTTTTGTTTCTTTTAAAGGTCACATTAACAAAATCTAGAATGATTTCAACATAATTCGAATGAACTTTTGGTTCTAAGTCATCTTGAAAAGTAAGTTCACCCCCACAAAAAAAAAAATCCATATTAAATGCCAAGTCTGTATATATATATATATATATATATATATATATATATATATATATATATATATATATATATATATATATATATATATATATATATATATTGTTACGGTTTTTAGAACGTCCACTTTGTAAATTTAGTAGTAAATTTCCTGTGTACATTTCCCCTTAATTGTCTGTTAATGGATCGCACCTTAGTTAGTCCATCGCATCACGTAGCAAATCATAGGCTTCCCTCAATAGTTATTTCATTATTATGTGTATCAGTATAAGGCTGTGTGTCCAATAGTCGATCTTACGTTGCACCAAAATCAAATAAGATAAATCGCCTTTTCAAATTCCCCAAAGCCTCCATTTCCAACTGCATTACCAACTGCATTCGCCGCCATTGCCATGTGCTCTAACTCGGGCCATTTCCAACTGCATTACCAACTGCATTCGCCGCCATTGCCATGTGCTCTAACTCGGGGAAGAAGGGCGTTGCCCGCCGATCGTCATCAGGAGGAGGAGTCAGCCAGCCCCGATCAACCAACCGAGAATGAGTGGGTTTGGCTTGAGAGGGCGGAGAGAGAACGATCAAGAGGTTCACGAAGATTCGAGGGTGTGGCCTATACAACCCGTTGCGAGGAGCCCCCACCTCAGTTCTGAGGGAGGTGCGCTGGACGAGACGAGTGAGGAGAGTCCCGTGGGAGAGAAGCCGCACAAGTGTTCCGTGTGTTTGAAGGTCTTCGTTGTTCTTCAACTTTAAATAGACACAGACTAATTCACCCGGGAGAGAAACCGTACAAGAGTTCCGTGGGTGTTGGAGGAGCTTCGAGGACGCAGGAGGCGGAGACACGCAGAGGATCCGGAGCGTGCTCGCCGTACCAACCAACACCGACGGCAAATGCCGGAACCAACCTCCAACGAACAAGGGCGTGCATGAAAACCGCGACGTCGTACCGCGATCCTCGGACCTCCAGCCCTGCCGTTTGCATGGACCTGAACCTCATCCAGCCCTGTGGTCCCACCTTCTCTTCCAGCCATTCGTTCCTGCCTTCATTCCCCATTCGTGTGAGTCTGCCTGTCATCTGTCCTTTGTGTTGTCTGGGTTATGAGTAAGCTTGTTATAAGGATTGCACTGTGTCTTCTTCTTCTTCTGTAAATTACTTTCGTTTCTTTCCTTCTCCTTTGGTTTCTTTGGCTGTGTAAATAATAATAATAAATACCTGTTCTTCCTTCACTTTGGTTTTCATTCACATCCGATCGCTTTAGTGATTTCCCAATTGAGTTCCTGTGGTGCGATTTCGGCCAAAGCTCCGCAATCGGGTTAGTCATTGTTTTAATGGCCCGCGCCGCAGTTCGCTCGCTCAGCGCAACCAATCAAATTACAATGCGGCATGGGCGGGGGTGTTTCCTTTCGTCCCGGAAGGCGGTGGTACTTAGGTCATAGGACGGATAGGCCTAATACCCTACCCATCGCTGACCGGGCATGACGTCATACCCGCAGGATCGGCGACGGCCAGTATAAAGGACAAGGGGTTAACCCCCCTTGGCAAGGGGAGCGCCGTCGTCCCAGATCCGTAACAATATATATATATATATATATATATATATATATATATATATATATATATATATATATATATATATATATATATATATATATATATATATATGTCGGGAGGACTCCTTGATCGTAACAGAATTCCACCAACAGATTGAGAATGACAAACTTTTATTAAATACCAATTACACAGCTGGGAGGAAAACGAAGATGTCTACAGCATGAAGGAACATCATGCCATGTCAACCTTCCTAAAGACACATCGATTCGCAGTTCATTTATATAGAGACACGCTTTATCAGAGAATCTCCGCTAGAGTCCGGGAGGACAAAGGAACTGGCGAAGGGTCCTCCCACCGTCATCCCCAGTGGGCCATGTTCCCCACCGTCATCCGTCCTTTCGTCTTGGAGGAGTGAAGCACGCACCGTTAGGATCCGGACCAGATGTGCTTTCAAGGCTCCGAGGTGACAGGAAATATAACTCACTGAAGGGGGATTGCATTCCTGGTCCTGATAAGGCCATAAAATGTATGAGGGCGTTCTGATGAGTTCCAGGTGTTGAATGTACCTTTCAGCTCACCTTCTCATTTAAACTTAAATCCAGAGCATATTTATCGTAACTCAAGCGTCACTTTGATTATACGAAATATAGTTAATGTTTTAACAGTCTATCAAAGAAGGTCTATGTCTACAATTCAAGCATCCCACGTAAGGTTGCACATTTCACATACATATAATCCGCCTTCCTGCCCCCGGCTCGAGGCGCCGTCTGCAGATCAAGGAGAGAGTTTTACGACTAGGCTATCTGGCCTGTAAAGAACGCACGTATACAACGAAGCCATCTGTTCTGCACAGATGAAGCGAGTATTTTCTCATTTTAAACTATGGCAAAGCGAAAACCTTTTTATTAACTATGAAATAACATTTTCAAACCACATTTATAACAGAGCTTATGCAGTAACAAATCAGTCAAACAACATTTATAACAGAGCTTATGCAGTAACACATCAGCTACCTGACATAACAAATCAGCTACCTGACAATTAACCTTCCTCTTGTCTCGTCGAGACAAAGTATCTCAAGAGACAACATGCCGCATCGGGCTTTATTGAAAGACAATCGTGTAATGCGGGTATCTCCCAAGGGCATACCGTGCGCCCATAGCGCCTCGCCCGTGCATTTGGGGAACGTGTCGTGTGGTGCGTGCTTGGAACCTGAGGGCTCAGAACATGAAAGTCCATTAACGTTTCGGATCCACAACGAAGGCGTCTGGTCCAGATGAGGTTCTGCCCCGCCAGGGGGCCAATCACCTCCCCTGCGGAACTTGCTCCCCCCACCCTTTGCAGACGCGGTCCTTGCAGATCTTCGAAGTTAATCAACGATCATGCCCATGAGATCTCTCACGTGCTGCTGTTCTGGGGAATACATAATGTTGTCAGTATCTTGTGTCTCATGTTCCTGGTCAGGGTACAGAGCGTTAAAATCCGAATCACTTGAAGCAAAGAGATCCGAAACATTTGAAGCAAAGAGAGGGACTTCCTTTATGTCAAAGTCTCCCATGGACGCCTGGTCGGCTTGCGGGTCTAGGATATCCATGTCGGGTCCCTCGACTGCCAGACCCAGCGTCGCAATCAGATCCATAGTTGGGTCGGAAGGGGGTGTACAGCTGTGAGCTTGTAATACATAAGAGGCGTTAGCCAGTACACGCAAGGGGTTTACAACACAAGTATCACAGTCATCACAAACATCAATACAGGCATCAGCCAGTTCCCACAAGGGATTTTCAACACAAGTATCACAGTCATCACAAAAATCAATACAGTCTTCTGAAGCGCCGGTCACATCTGCCTTGTTGAAGGACCCATTCAGGTCGACGGCCTCTGTGGTCAGAACCATAGTCGTTGTCGGCGGCTTCTTCATTTTCCATCCTGTAAAGTACTTTCTCATACAGAGGAGGACTAAAGATTTCATTAGTGCCCCCCAAATTACTACCCCGATTATCACGGCCAGTGCGATCAATAACCACTTCACTATAGTGCCTGTCCATCCCCGGAACCAGTCAGTGAGCCAGCTAAATTTATAAGAGTTCTCGCGCGCGATCCGATCGATCGTCAGGGCGTGGCTAGTTTCCCTTAGTCTCACAAGTGTGGCTGACACTCCTTCGGATGGATCAGGTATGTAAGTGCAACATTTTCCCTCTATTATTCCGCATACCCCTCCTTTCTCTGCCAGGAGCATGTCCAAAGCCACCCGATTCTGCATCACCATTGTACGCATGTGAACTACCGTGTCCAATAGTATGTCATGAGCCGTAGCGGTGTCGTTTGCCACCTTTTCTAGGGCCAAAGCCAATTTATCTATCCGGAAGCTGTTCATGGCTGTGCCCGCACCTGGGAAGAAGAAACCTAACACCTTTTCCCATAGGCTCCCGTGTAGTTTAGTGGTTCCATCTTCGTTCATGACTGACCTCTTATGTCGCCTGTCCAGGGACTTTGGGTCTAGCTCGTCCAGTATCTCAACGTCAGGAAGGACTGAACCAAGATAACATGTGCCCCCCCAATTATTTGGTAAATAGGGGTAAGCCTTGTCGCCGCATATAAACATTGTCCCATGGGGTGGGACCAGGTGGGTGGATAAGCACTGGAGTCCCTTTATCACCCCATTAATCCTACTAACGCCCCTAGAGAATGTTATAGCCGTTATGTTGTGGTTGTGTTTATCTTGCAGTACTATTCGTAGTGTAATCCCAGCGCTCCCTTGTCCCAGCTTCCCGGGGAGAGTGTAGGCGCATTCTGATTCTCCCATAAGCAAGTGGCCGGAACCCTGGAGGCAGACCATCCCTTTCTGTGGTTTGACCCAGACGGGGGCAGGCCTCTCGGCCACATGGGCAATCATTGAAGGGCGATAATTAAATTGCCGATTGCAACTCTTGCCGTTGCCAACCCCTTCTCTTTCCAGCGTGGTGACTAAACATGGGGAATCGATAGGTTGTGAGCAAAGGTCATTGAGGGACAGAGGTAGCACTATCATGTGTATTCCTGTGGTGCCTGCTTGGGGAAAGTGCATGCACGACCAGCAGTGTGTCCTATTTTGAATTGTCGCCACCTCTCTTGCCACTTTCCAGTATGTGTTTTCACCCTTCTTTGGGGCCTTGTCCTGGGGGTGCGGCGTGAGTATGTATTCGATGCATGGTGGTCGGGGAGTCAATAATTGTATGGTCGTAACTTCACATATCAATATCAGGGTGGTATTTCTTTCTAGTAAAGCGTCCATGGTTAAAGTGTTCGGACCTTTTCCCCATTCGAATCCTGCTCTAGCGAAACTTGCTGTTGGTCCAACCTTTCCTCCCCGTTTTACTTGCCTCCGACGAGAGAGGGCAACTTGTGTTGACTTCGTTCCGTTTGGATTTGTCCTTTCTGCCCTCCACATTATATATATCCACGGGGGGTCCTTTGGTGGTATTAGACAACATGGTACGTTTATCTTCTGTCCCCAAGTAACGCTTTGATAATGGACGTGAGACTTAGAGGTTAGGTTTTCATATAATTCTTCAACATATGCCACCATGTCCGCCCACTTGAGGGGTGGGGTGGTGGGCGCTGTGCTGGCGGGGTGGTATAATCCTAGCAGTGTAAGTGTAATTAGTCCTATATGTCTGTGCAGCTCCTGCCCCATCCTGTGTGACGGTGGGTGTGGGTAGGGCCAACTTACAATGTGTGGTGTGGATCCACGAGGTCTTGCCCTCGCAAAAGACAGCGGTTGGTGTAGTCGGCAATACCTGGAATGGTCCCGTCCACCTTTTCCAGGGCGTTCTTGCGGGTGAAGTGCTCCACGAACACCTGGTCTTTTTCCTCTGGTGGAACACCTGGTCCACAAGCGCCCTGGGAACACCTGGTCACCAATTTCCTAATCCACTTTTTCCAAGTGGATCCAATTTTATCCAATATTCGATTTTAAATTCAATCCAATTTTCTCTAATCCTTCTCTCAGCATCCCATTTGCCTGTTTCCTACATCAATAATAAATAAAAAATAAACGAAAATTCTTTCAGCTAGAGTTTCAACTAGAATTACCACAAACAAACCACCATTAACCTCCATTAACCTCCCCCTATTATTTATTTATTTTCGCGAATAAACAAATAATAGAAATAACCTGGTCTATTTATTGGAAATATGTCTTACTGTCTGGTCAATTCCAATTCCAATTCTGGTCAGTTCTGGTGTCTGGTCACACACAATGTTTTTCTCACCCACTGTGATTCGCTCAAAATAGATTCTCACTGTTGTTATGTCTGAAATTCGTCTCATGAAAACCCATTCAAGAGTCCGGTGTAACAGACAGACAAACACATAGACACGCCAAAGACCCCAGGGTACCCATCAAACTAGCTTGTCCCCAGATCCACAAAACAAAACTTGTAACTTACTCAATTTTTTCTTTTCAATTGTCATCCCAATTGTCATTCCCTGTGCAAATTAGAGCACTCCGGACTATGTCAACAACTGAACTTCCAAGACAACAACGATAACACACACCACCTGTCATTCACAGTAGACAACTGCATCTCCTTCCTCTCATTCATCCAAAGCAAAATTGATGACATTATCAACAGCTCAATCACCACAACCCACTCCCCCTCAAGGTGCCCCCCCCCCAAGGTTCAGTTCTTGGCCCCCCTCCTCTTCATCCTGTACCTGTCCCCCCTTGGTCACTTAATCCACCGTCATGGTCTCCAATTCCACTGCTTCGCCGATGACATCCAGCTTTTCATTTCCACCGAATCCATCTCCACCGCCTCTTACACTAAACAGATCACAATTACTCACTCATACACTGTTGCATCATCGAAGCTGACTACTCCCTACTGAGACCTGCGCTTTCCGATGTTTAATCCACTAATCTGCCACGTCCTCCACTACCGGCAACTCTCCCTCGGCGATCTTACACTGCCATATTTCCATTACCTATAGCTTATTTATGCTATATTTCACACCTTACCTCCATGGAACAATGACGCCTGAGCACTCAATTAGCCCTCCATAGGATCGTACCACTGACTTACAATCAGACAGACAGACAGACAAATAACAGAGGCGTGTCACCAGCCTCAGCACAGGACATCACCTCTCCAGACAGGCACAATATAATCCACAGTATCGAAATGCCAACTTCTATCTGGAGCCTCGCAAAGCCAAAAGTCGGGCATGTTCACTGCATTTCACGCAATTGCAACCTCCAACCACACGGGGTGTTCCACCCTGCTCCATGCATGCTCCAAGCTCCACGCTCCATGCATGCATGCTCCACCATGCAACCCGATCTCTACTTTGTGCGCCCCCCATAATCAGCAAGTTATAATAACTACAATACACCTGGGCACCCACCTCTTGATACCACAACTTAATCCATGTTACTTGCATCTCTTTGCATCCTCCCAAATGTCCTCCATTTAACATGACTATCCCCAGAGCTCGATCAAACACGTCACTGTACTCGGCCCGGTTAAATTAAATTCAAAGCATACTGTACCTGACGCTTCCGGTCGGCACCGGAAATCTGTTTATTTCTTGAGTCCCCTGAATCACCTATTGAGACGTCAACGACAACCACAACAACAAAAAACAGAACTCGATATTCTCTGTTCACTAATTACGTACACGATTTCAGTTTTAACCAACAATATATGTCCTTTCTTTCCAGATTTAAGTTCTATATCCTGCCGTTAAAGCAACACCCAGTAGATTGGCTCAGCCTGTCGTTCTTCCAAGGTTAGTGAATTACCTCTGACCTCTTTCCCTTGCATATCTCGAACAAAGGTCAAATAAACTTCAAAAGGTCAAACTTCAAACGAAGAAAGGTGGTACAAACGTCGAATTGGGGTAACCAGCGCTTTCATCCCACAAATAATACAAGTCCGGCGACATCCCGCCCTTGCAAGAACTCCACATCCGGACAGACAAATGACCATTATTGAGGCTCTACATTGCAAAATGCTAACACCCTACGAATCAAACAACCGTCAACAATCCGCCCAGGAACTTCCGTGGGAGGCGTGCTCTACCATGCAGCACCCTCACTACCTGGTGCACACCTTTCGCACATCCCTCCTCGTTCGCACACTTCATCAACACACCTCCTCGCGCCCACTCCCCCTGCACTCTCCTGCGCCCACACAACTGCAGCCCCCAGTGCCCACCCAGAGTGCCCAATCCATGACCCACAATCTTCTCAGGGCACACACCTCCTCCTTGAAATCCATGCCTCAGAAATATAACTCCACAGACAGACACAGCAATGAAACCACAACCTCCGCTCTCTCTCCAGATCAAGGGTGTGTATTTCGCACCTCTGACCGCATTTCACACCATGACATAATTTCACACCAGCAAAACTGTAATCTTTCTCATTACACGACCCATTGACTCCCAAGGTCACATCGGCCTCAGGGATATACTCATACAATCCACAAGTCATCAATACACAATATAATCGTTAATCGCATAATTCCTGCAGGCAATTCAAGAAACCTTTTGTCAACCATTCACGGACCTCCCACCGTGCGGGGCACATCCTTTTTGAGTAGGCAGGTTATCACCTGCACTCTGAGCAAACTCCGTATTCTAAATTCAACTTCTGAATTCAGTTGAATTGACTGAATTCTTCAATCTGCCATTGAATGAACTCTTCAATTCAAGTCAAACACACATTTAAATTCAAATTCTGGATTTAATTCAACAAATTCCAAATTGCTGCCCGGCTGCCGCTCGAAAGGCAAAGGCAGCCCATCTTGTAACCATCTCCAAGAAACCACTTCATATCAACGTTCCTCCGAGTGCTCTCCTGACCCGATTTATATCAAATCGCTCCCAAACACTCCCAAACAAATGAAAATCCGGACTCAGTTAAGGACCTCACCTGGTCCCTCGGATAGACGCTAAAATCGACATTCCCGGCCTGGATTTTCCGCACGTCAAGCAGACCACTTACAAAGCTTCACACCGAAACCCTCTGCTTTGCATATGTCATACAGACAAGTAAATTGGCCAGATACACACGTCAATTAATATCCCAATATACATTCATTCCTCATTCGTATACCAGTGAGTCTCCCAGACGTCGCACGAACACCAGATCGACTCAAATCATGCCCCTCCTCCAGCCACTCCCATGTACAGAAGTTGGTATTTCAAAAAAGTGGAATTGGGGTGAAATTAGCGGGGGTAGAAAAGATCAAGGTTTTGGATGGGGGAAGATAAGAGATGGTGGTGAACAGCAGTTTTAAAGACCTGGAGGGTGGAGTGGGATTGAAGAGAGTGAGGGAGTTTGTTCCAGAGGCGGGAGAAAAGAGGAATGAAGGAGTGAAAGTGAGCAGAGAGTCTTGATTTTGGCAGTTTGACCATAAGAGGGTTGCAGGCAGATCTTGTGCGACCTGTAGGAATATTTGCAGGACAGAGCCCAGAGAGAGCTGGGGGGGCAAGGCCAGAGAGGAGTCGGTAGAAGATGGAAAGACCACCAACCTGCCTGCGGTGAGTGAGTGAGAGGCCCTTGGAGTTAGCTTCATCGCGGGAGATTCCAATGATTCTGAATGCTTTGGTTTCAACAGCGTGAAGACGAGCTAGGTGTGTGGCAGGAGCACCAGCCCAGAGGGGAGAGCAGTATTCCATTGAATGAAACTGCGGATGAAAGCCTTGTATGTGGTGAGGAGCTCAGGTGTGCCAAGGAAGGACTTTGCACGACGGAGGATGCCCAGTCGGCGACTGGCTTTGGAGGCCAGATTTGAAATGTGGTTTTCCCAGGAAAGATCATGGCAGATAGTGAGACCCAAAAGCTTGAGTGACAGAACTTCTTGGAGATGATTATTCAGAAAGTGATTTTGCTTTAAGGTGAGCATTTTCTTGTATCAAAGGGCTATTTCTCCAAATTTGAACCTCCCTCCCTCGAGCGGGCTCAGTCCGCTCCCTCCTCATCTGTCCTGCCTGCTCTTCGAACGAAATTGTAAGTAAAGGCTATTTTAGCTTCAGAATGACAAGCTTTTGTTAATTCACCAGGATAACGTTAAGAATAGCATTTTCGCAGGGTAACATTAAGGGTAACATTACAGTTAGCAAGGAGGAGGGGGAAAAGTGAGGTCGGACAGCCATAAGGCTACACCGGTGGCCAATAACTTTCCAGGAAGGATCAGCCCAGAGCAATAGATGGGAAACAAACTAACGAAGGAGGGGACCCCCTAAAGGGAACCCCGGCATCTTTCATGTTTAAAAGGCACCATTATGCTGCGGTAAGACCAGGAAAAGACTGGGCTGAGCTAACTAAGCATTTGAGGGACCCCTGGCCAGAGGAGGGGTCGTTCGCGCCAGATAAATTGGACGCGCTGTGTGGAGCTTTGGATAAGCTAGAGAAAGAGAGGAGACACTTCCCACCCGATTATTGGAAGGTGTATGGGTGGTGGGAAAGAGAAGGGATGAAGCGACAGGCGGCCTCAAGACAGGCTAGCCTGGCAGGGGAAGTACTGAAGCTTCAGGGCCAAAAGAAACAAGCAGACAAAGTTCAGGACAAAACAATTAGGGAGGTGGTCAAACAAGCAAATCAGCGGCTAATGCCGCTGGTCCAGGATCCGGACCAAGACCCCGCGGTAGGGGAGGTAGTTACCATGCCTCTACCCCCCCAAGCCCTGAGCCCTGCCCCTGGGCCGCAGGCGCCACCTTTCCCACCCCCACCCCTGTTCCCCCAGGGGTTAGACCCCCAGAGAACTAGACCAGCCGCACCTCAGGTTCACCTCAGCCCAGGTAATCCATTTAGAGGACAAGAGGCTAGCGGGGCGGACAGCGGGTTCGCGGCCCCAGTAGGGGTAGGAGGGCTGTACCCCTCGTTGGAAGGGCTCCCAGAATCGGAGGACCCACAGCCTACAATCGGGATATGTCCCTTAAAAACCATAGGTATGAGAGCGGCGGGACCCGTTAACATTAGGGTACCCTGGAGAGAATCAGATAAGGCGTCTATGCAGGAGCGGGTGAGAACCTTGCTGGCCGACGAGCCCAGTCAAATACCAGAATTTATGCGATTGTGGATACAGAATACAGGCGCAGATTGGCGGGATGTCTGCCATATGGGAAAAGCTGTATTGCCCACGCGGGTGTGGGACCAGGCCAAAATACACGCACGCTGGCCAAATGTAGCACCAACCCCGGCCCAAACCCCGGCCCAGACCCTCGCCGATTGGAATGCCCTTGTCGACCTATTGTTGACTGGGGTATACACCGCACTGATGCCAGCCGCGGGGCCAGATTGGAATAAAATATACGGCCTGAAACAGAAACATGGCGAAGCAGCAATCGATTGGAGAGAAAGGGTAGAGAGGGCAGTGTTAAAGTGGGGAGGACTGGGCCAGGTGTGGGCGCAAGATCTCCCTTGCGCTGTAGTGAACAATTTTATGGTAGAAGGGATGAGACCGGCAGTTAGGAAGCGCATCCAAACGGCTATGATAGGGTGGAGGAACACCCCAACTGACCAACTAGTTGAAGCGGCCGAACAATGTGGCGATGGTGACGATAAGAAGGCCGATGTAAAGGATGACATATTGCAAATGTTAGTCCAGGAAAAGCGGGCCCAACTCAATCAAAATAAGAAGGGAAATCGAGGCCAGGTACGGGCCCAAAATCGGAGCACCAAGCCTAACGAAGAATGGGGCTGTGATAACGAAAACGAAAATGACGTGGACGACAACGACAATGGACAAGTCGACATGCAGACACAAGGGAACCCCGAAGGGCCCCCTCCCCAAAATTGGAACCCACAAGGGCCCCTTCCCCAAAATTGGAACATGCAGGGGCCCCCTCCACAGCCGCAGAACTAGGCCGCACAAACGCCCCCTCCCCAGAACTGGTGTCCGCAGGGACCCCCTCCCCAAAACTACGGGCCTCCCCCAAGTTACTGGGCCCCAAATGGAGCGAACGGGAATGGGCCGCCACAATGGGGACAGCAGAACCAACAGCCTGCGAGGTGTCCGACACAACAGGGTCCGCGCAATAACAACGGATACCCCCGCATCCACCGCTCCATCGACTCCGCAAGGGGCATGCTTTCGTTGCGGACAAATGGGACATTGGAAACGTGATTGCCAAAGGTCCCGCCAGTGATACCCGCCACAGAGAAATCAAGTAGCCTATTGACGGGACGCCGGCGGGCCGCCCATAGAATGCCCCCTTTTGACTATGACGCCGACCGAGGAGCTGACCTTGACACTAGACGTGGACGGGCAACAGCTGGACTTCCTCGTCGATACAGGGGCGACCCGCAGTACTATTAACGAAGGGCAGTTACCATCCTTGCGCCCCACAGATAGGGACGTTCAGATAATGGGAGTTTCAGGCTTGTCCCAAGCGCTCCCTATTTCAGAAGAGGTAAGAGTGGTGTGCGGCCCACTAGAGGCTAGACACGCTTTTTTGATGACTACCACCGCCCCGACTAACTTGTTGGGACGGGATTTACTTTGCCGTTTAGGCTGCCAAATTTCATGCACAGAGCAGGGAGATGCACTGCATGTGTGAGAGGTGTTATGATTTATGGGAGCGAGATATGGGTAATGAACGTAGAGCAGCCATGAAGGCTGGAGAGGGTGGAAATGAGAGTGATTCGGTGGGTGTGTGGAGTATCGTTGAGAGAGAGGAAGACGAATGATGATTTGTGAAAGATGATGGGGACTAGAGCCTGTGATTGATGCTGCGAGGAGAGACAGGTTAAGATGGTTTGGTCATGTGTTGACAAGAGTGATGGAAATGAATATAGAAGGAAGTAGAGGACGGGGAAGACTGAGAAAGGCTTAGCTAAAGATGGTGGAAGAAGAAATGCGGGCAAGGGGGTTAATAAGGGGAGATGCAGAAAATAGGGCAAAATGGGGAAGATTGTCATGGGGGCCGCAGGGCTAACTCTCGGTCAGGGACAACGGCCTTAAAATGCATGTTGTGTTGTTACCTCTTATTCCTTGCAGGCGTCTTTGGGAGGGGGGAGGGGTGGGTGAGCGAGAAGGTGGGATAGACAGGTGAGATCGAGAAGGTGGGTGGAAGAAGAGTGGTAGTAAGAAGGCGGAGAGAGAGGGGGAGATAAAGAGAGGTGAGTGTGGATCAGGATGTGTGATGTGAGGATACTATATGTCTACTTACCATAGCTTACCCATAAGGTAACCAACAGGAAGAGAGTACCTTGAGGGAAATAATTAAATAAATCGGGTTACCGCACTAAGAAGGGGTTGTTACCCCTATATTTGGGAAGAATTCTTTAAATAACTGATGTGGTAGCTCGAGTTAACTGGGTACTTACCTGAAAGTGGGTTGACAGAGGGAAGAAATTAAATTCTGAAGTTATTCTACCTCAGGCAACATCCATATACTGAAGTCATGTGTAACCTGCGGTTTTGGTGGTTGTCCAAATTAACCACTTCTCAGTCGATAGGAGGGTTGTGGTGGGCTTATGTGCTCATTATTTATAGAGAGGGGTCCCATGAGCAATTTAACACCTCATTGGTAACTCAGCCCTGCATTTACCTCCCAAGTTAACCGAAAGTAAAAGAGATTCCTCAAGGAAATAATTAAATAACTCGTGTTACCGCACTAAGAAGGGGCTGTTACCCCCCTATTTGGGGAGAATACCTTAGATAACATTATGTGGTAGGTAGGGTTAATACCCTACTTACCTAGAAGTGGGTTGAGAGAGAGAGTAAATGTAATTGAGACTTAGATTTACCTCAGGCCTGCACGCCCACACCTGAAGCACCCAAATTTTTAGAGAAAGGCATGGTTAAACAGAATTATCCCACATCTTAAAGGAAAGGGGTCTGATCGAGGGGCACTCATTATAATGGGAGTCTCTTAAGTAATTTGAACACTCAGTAATGACCTATAGCCCTGTGGTTACCTAATGAAGGTAACTTTAGAGTAAGGAAGTTGGTTGAGGGAAATAATCAATAAACAGGATTATCCGACTCAAAGGCTGTGTACCTGACTTATTTGGGGTAACTTTGGTTGATGGATGTCTCCAATCAGGAGAGAGAGAGAGAGAGAGAGAGAGAGAGAGAGAGAGAGAGAGAGAGAGAGAGAGAGAGAGAGAGAGAGAGAGAGAGAGAGAGAGAGAGAGAGAGACGGGGGTAAGAGGGAGGAGGAGGGAAGAAAAAGAGGGGTGAGAGTGGAACAGATTTTGAACATAGCCAGGGGTAAGAGGACACTGCACCAACTTACCAACCAACTTACCTTCAGGATCCCAGCACAGCACCTTCACAATTCATAACAGCATCGGCATTGCATAACAGCATTCATAACAGCAGCAAATTCACAACATCTCCTATCTTTAGAACAGTCAGAATGATGACATCAAACAGCAATATATAATATACAATATACATGGCAATGAAGGAAATTCATGACACTCAAAGGCATTGAGACACAGCATAGGACGATAACATCTGGACGGCGGATTGCAACGAAGAGTCACGATCGTCTTTTTTATTTCACTACGTCAAATCGATTGATTTTTATTGAATGAAATATCCCAGTGGGTGCACGGACGTGATGTTTGCGGCAAAAATGCAGACAGATTGTAATTTGGACAAAGCATAAAGGCGTGCACAACGAAACGAAATCTCCTCCGAGCCGAGAGGTCGTGCCGCGAACGTCATGACGTCATCACGTATAGCGCCAACACAAGTTATTACGTAAGTTATTAAGTTGATCAATTTCCATCAGAATCTCGCCAAATAAAGGTTACTATTACTCATAATAAAAGATTGCCATTGCTTTTACATCGAATGGAAATTCAGAATGAGTGTTAGAGTTAAGATTCTGCCGTGAAGCGATTTGGGAATTGAGATTTGCGTACGTAATTAGTGCACCTTGAGGTAACCGGAACGCAAACTCTCGGAATTTTTAGGGAGATTTCCCTCCATCGAGTGTAAATATTAACCGAGTGTTCTCGAGTTAAGCACAAAAATTTCCCTGGTGATAAATAAAATACCCCATCACTTGCCATGCATTAATACCTTAACCGAAAACCGACTCAAAATGGCTCTTCACTATGATACCCCACGATCGTATTTTATTTTCACAACTTCAAATCGACCGATTTTCACCAAATAAATTAGCACACTCGATGGAGGGACCTCATTTTCGTGGCAAAACTGTACACAGTATACAAATTCGTCATGAAATGAAGGTGTGCACAATGAAACCACAATCAACTCGGATCAAAAACCGTGCCGCGGGACGTGGTGACGTCATTGCGTTCAGCCTTAAAAACGCAATTTTATATAAGTCCATATTTTGAATAACTCGGTCAATTTTTGCCTAATCGTCACCAAATAAAGGTTGCCGGTACCTACAGATAACCCTCTATCCTCCTAGAGGCGAAGTCAGGATGAATTGCGCAATAAAAATAAAGTCCTTCGGCGACGAGAATTTAACATGGAGTTTTCCTATGTAACTTTATCCTGAAGTAATTTTACCAAAAATCATAGACATTTCGCGGGGCCAGTTCTATGGAGTGTTAAGCTAATCTAGCGACTGCGAAATCTGGAAACAGAATTAAAATCCGACCTATCGTTGGCCCTGGAAGGATTCAAAAAGAACTAGGATCGTTTTTCCTCTGCAAAAATGTACGGAGCTCTTAAATCTCCATCCCTTGACATCCATCGACAATCCATCATGTTCCCCATAGCTATTGACATCACGCATCTAATGATGAGCATAAAAACCATCAAAAAATATTTTAAGACCACTTTATTCGACAAACTGAGGTGCGGCCTACATCTAGGCAAGACCACGGCCCAAACACGATAGCTACGAGGATATAACTCGCACAAATTAGTAATACCCCACCAAATAAAATGCAGGGACATCATTATCGCTGCAGGACTGGAAGCGGGATTTGAATTCGTTGTAATGCTGGTGTGCGCAATGAAGCAATATCTCCTCGGATTCGAAAGTCGTGCCGTGGGACGTGATGACGTCACTGCGTTTACCGCCTTAAGAACGCAATTTTTTATAAGTTCATATTTTCCATAACTCGGTCAATATTTGTCCGATTTTCGCCACATAAAGGTTGTCCTTACTGACCTAGTGGTGTTCCTATCCACCACAAGTAACCCGGTGCAATAATCGAAAACCGATTCCGAAATGGCCCCTCGTTACGATTTTCCATGATCACATTTTATTTTCACCACTTCAAATCGACCGAATTTCACCAAATAAGATACCGCACTCGATGCAGGGACCTTATTTTCGTGGCAAAACTGGACACAGAATTAAAATTCGTTGTGGAATGACGGCGTGCACGATGGAACAAGATCTCCTCGGAATCGAAATTCGTGCCGCGGAACGTGGTGACGTCATCGCGCTTTACCCTTAAACGACCTATTGTGTATAAGTTCATATTTTGAATAACTCGGTCAATTTTTGCCCAATCTTCTCCAAAGAAACGTTCCCGTGACCTACAGATACCCCTCTATCCTCTTAGAGGCGAAGTCAGGATGAATTTCGTAATAGAAATAAAGTCCTTCGGCGACGAAAATTTAACATGGGGCTTTCCTATGTAACTTTACCTTGAGGTAATTCCACCAAAAATGCCCGAAATTTCGCGGGTCCCGTTCTATTCAGTGTTAAGCTAATCTAGCGACTGCAAAATCTGAAAACAGAATTAAGATCCTAGTCTCCGTTCACTCTCGAGGGCCTCCAAGAACAAATCGCATATATTCCTAATGAAAAAACTCCAGAGTTCCTAAATCCCAAATCCCATGCCATCCGATGTCAATCCATATATCCACACCTCGCTACGAACGTTATGCATCTAATGATAAGCATTAAAACCATCAAAAAATATTTTGTGACCACTTTATTCAACAAAATGAGGTGCGGCCTAACTTCTAGCCAAGACCACGGCCCGAACACGATTCCTTCACTCGACGATAACTTCGACAATATAAGTCGCACAAATTCGTAACATACCTTTTTCTTGTCGCGGTATACTCACGCTTCTCGACGCAGTGTGGAAAAGGAGGGATTCTGACTTAGAGGCGTTCAGCCATAATCCCTCAGAGGGTAGCTTCGCGCCGCTGGCTGCTCAGCCAGACGCACGCGCCAAGTGTAGATGTCGCTTGGCGTTGTAGACGCTTGGCTTGGCTTGGCGCTTGGCGTTGTAGACGTTGTAGATGTCGCGGAATCCAAACGCGATCTGTTAATGATGGCATTGTCTCGCCCCGGCCCCACCGCTTACTGGTGGAGCCTGGACGAAGGGCCTTTGGCCACTTGGACACACGTCCTAGACACAGTGTGCCCCCGGAGCGACGGGTTGCGAGATTGGCTGCGCGTACATCAAATTACAACAGACGTAAAGGACAACCCTCCCCACTGTACAGCTTATTACGATGCCAGGGGCGATGACGACGAGTACAGAGAAAGGGTAAAGGGGTCGATAGGTAAGAGTTCGGACTTACTATTGTCAAATATATGGATTGGACGGGAGGGAATAGGCGTCGAGGTAACCCTATCTGCAGATCAGTGGATGTTGTCTCAGTACCCCGCAGGGGCGGACGCCCATGTCACCCTCACCACCGCCAAAGGGTGGCCGGCGGAAAGTGTAGGCTGGATGGTGGGGCGCTTGCAAGAAACTCCGTACAGCGCCACTTATGAAGTGGGCCACTGGACAGTGACGATGCTCGACAATGACGAAGGGTATTTGATAACCCTTGAGAAGCAGAGTAGAGAAGGAAAATTTGCAGAGGCAGACTTGCCCCCAAAGGGCACCCACGTTGTGCGAGTGGTGTCTAAGAGCCCGGGCGAGTCCGATGACCTTTTGGAGGAGGTTCCGGCCGACTTGTGGTCCCAACACGACAATGATGTCGGGCGAATTCGCGATGCCAAACCTCTGGTAATACCAGTTCAACCGGGAATGGCCCTCCCAAACGTGAGACAATATAAATTGCGGCACGAGGCCGATGTGGGCATAGAGCCAGTGATTCAATCTTTGGTGAAACAGAAAATAATTGTGGAAACTAACAGCCAATGCAACACACCAATTTTGCCAGTGAAAAAACCAATGCAGGATAAATGGAGGTTCGTGCAGGATCTGAGGGAAGTGAACAAGGTCATACAAGGCATACACCCAGTGGTACCAAACGCAGAAGGCCTTATGACATCTATCCCACCGGACGCAACACATTTTACCGTTATCGACCTATGCTCTGCCTTTTTCTCCATACCTATTGCACCCGATTCACAATACCTGTTCACCTTCACCTTTAGAGGGCGCCAGTTCACCTGGATGGTGTTACCCCAAGGGTTCTCCGACAGCCCCACCCTGTTCTCCCGAGCGTTGCACCGCGATTTGGCAGACGTGGAACTAGAGGGGGGATCGGTGTTGTTGCAATACATTGACGACTTGTTGATTTGTTCCCCTTCCAAGGAAGCCTGTGAGGTAGACTCCATGGCCCTGCTAAGAGCCTTGGCGGCCAAGGGCCACAAGGTGGGACGGAGAAAGCTCCAATTTGTACGGAAGGTAGTAACCTACTTGGGTCATGCCATTTCACATGGGAAGCGGGAACTGCATGCTGGACAGGTGACTGCTATCATGGAAACGCCACGGCCGAGCACGCAACGACAGATGTTGCGCTTCCTAGGTATGACGGGTTACTGCCGCTCTTGGATAATCGACTACGCGCTACTTGCTAAACCACTGTATGAAGCCACCAGAATAGAAGAACCGAACAACTTGGTTTGGACGGACGAATTGATGCGCTGTTTCGAGGGGCTGAAAAAGGCATTGGTAATGGCACCGACTTTAGGACTCCCCGATTATGCGAAACCATTCACCCTTTACACTCATTTAGTAAGGGGTTTTGCTCAGTCCGTATTGACTCAGACTCACGGGGGCAAGGAGCGACCAGTAGCATACTTTAGCAAAAAGCTAGAACCGGTCGAGCAAGGGCTTCCGGTGTGCCTGCAAGCCGTGGCAGCGGCTAGGTACGCAGTGGAAAGGACAGCGGACATTGTGATGGGACACCCGGTAACGATACAGGTGCCACACTGCGTCACTTCGCTGTTACTACAGCGGACAACACAACACTTGTCTACTACCAGATTAATGCAATACGAAACCGCACTGATCACAGCCGCCAACGTCACCATTAAACGTTGCACTACACTCAACCCGGCCTCACTGATGCCCACCCCAGAGGAGGGTGAACCCCACATATGTGTCGATGTCGTACAGCAAGTCTCCACGGTACGTCCGGACTTGAAGGACGTTCCCCTCGACAACCCCGATCATGTATACTATGTCGATGGATCAGCCAAACGTGGATGGGATGGCTCTTTGCTATCCGGATACGCGGTGTGTTCAGATAATGAGACGGTAGAAAGCGGGCGCCTTCCGCCCACATTTTCCGCACAGCAGGCGGAGCTGTGCGCCTTAACCAGAGCATGCAGCTTGGTGGCAGACCTTGCCATCAACATTTACACAGATTCAGCCTACGCGCACGGGGTAGTTCATGACAAAGGGGCAATCTGGAAGATGCGAGGCTTCCTCACATCTGCGGGTTCGGTCATGAAGAACGGCGAATTGGTTGAAGGGCTACTCCGAAGCATCTTGCTTCCCCGCGCTGTCGCGGTAATTAAATGTCGTGGCCACCAAAAGGCAGACTCTGACGTTGCTCGGGGCAACGCCAGAGTGGACGCAGTGGCAGGAAAAGCGGCCAACCAACAAGTAGGACGGAACATGCCGATGGTAACGCGAGCAAAGGGGGCACCTGCGTAGACTGCCAACCTACTGACCTCAGGACCAACCCCCTCCTCACAAAATGGGTGCACCATCTTCACCGCCTCACCGACTAATGAGGACGTTATAAAACTTCAAAACGCAGCAACAGCAACCGAACACGATGACTGGGTAAAACGAGGGGCCACGCGCCCCGGACCAAATGAGATGTGGACCCTTCACGGAAAACCAAGAGCACCCAAGGAACTACTGCCTTGGCTGGCATGTATGGGACATCAAAATGGCCATGTGTGCCAGAGGGGGGTGATGGAACAGATAAACTATACTTGGGCGGCACCGGGACTGTCGCGAATCGCATCAGAGGTGTGCTGGTCATGCGTGCTTTGCCAACAACACAATAGGGGGGCACCACCAAGGCACCCACATAACGCGGGCCATCCCCGACCAATCGGGCCTTTCTGTCATGTCCAGTTCGATTTTATAAACATGGAACCGAGTATGTCGTTCCGCTACATCTTGGTAATCGTGGACATGTTCACAAAATGGGTCGAGGCCTATCCATGCGTTAAGTCAGACGCCCCGACAGTAGCCAAGCGCCTCGTGCGGGATTTCATGTGCAGATTCGGCATCCCTCAGAAAATTTCGTCAGACAAAGGGGGCCAATTCACGGGAGAGGTGATTAAGGGTATCCTAAAGGCACTGGGCGTGAAACAATCCTTCCATTGCGCTTACCACCCACAATCAGCGGGACTTGTGGAACGCACCAACGGGACTCTGAAACTCAAGGTAGCCAAGATCAGTGCAGATACAGGTTTGAAGTGGCCGGAAGCACTCCCACTCGCGTTAATGAGTATTCGTTCCACCCCGGGCCGCACCACGGGTCTTTCCCCCCATGAGATATTAATGGGACGACCTATGAGTTTGCCTGTTTCGGCCCCGATGGACATGTCCAAATTTGATTTGCCTGTGATGGATGACATGCTTTTAAAGTTTTGCAGAGGATTGTCCAACGTGGTGCGCAGCATCCACGCCCGAGTACGAGAGGCGTTACCTGAACCAACAAGCCACGCCATCCACAACTTCCAAACCGGCGATTACGTGCTCGTAAAGCACTTCACCCGCAAGAACTCCTTGGAACCAAGGTGGAAGGGACCAGTCCAGGTGTTGCTGACTACACCAACGGCTGTCTTTTGCGAGGGCAAGACCTCCTGGATCCACGCCACGCACTGTAAGTTGGCCATACAAGCACCAGACACCACACCACAGCAACCACAGTAATGATGGGCCTAATCATAGGTACGATGCTATTGATAGCGACAGCAGCTAGGGGAAGCTCCGATTACAATAGATGCGAAAACAAAACACAACACCTAACCGTAACATGGGGACAAAGAGTATCATTACCATGTTTCGAGCAGAAAGCCCTCCACACAAATTGGGCAAGCGTAAGATGGCTAGCACTGTCGGCAGGGCCTGGACGTGTTGGCATTGTACTACGAAAGCAACGAGAGTTCCGGGAGAACAGGCAAGCTAGCGTTAAGACCTTGGCCCGACCAGGATACAAATGGGGAACCCCTGATTTTAAGCTACAAACACGCACACGCCTAGAGAAAGGCATGACTATGCAGATTCAGTGCAGCGTCTGGACCCCTGGCATGGCTGGTGGTGAAACTAAATACACACCATGCATCGAAAACATACTCATGCCGCACCCCCAGGACAAGGCCCAAAAGAAGGGTGAAAACACATATTGGAAGGTAGCAAGAGAGGTGGCGACAATTCAGAACAGGACCCACTGCATGCATTTCCCCCAAGCAGGCACCACAGGAATACACATGATAGTGCTACCTCTGTCCCTTAATGATCTTTGCTCACACCTATCGATTCCCCATGTTTAGTCACCACGCTGGAAAGAGAAGGGGCTGGCAACAGCAAGAGTTGCAATCGGCAATTTAATTACCGCCCTTCAATGATTGCCCATGTGGCCGAGAGGCCTGCACCCGTCTGGGTCAAACCGCAGAAAGGGATGGTCTGCCTCCAGGGTTCCGGCCACTTGCTTATGGGAGAATCAGAATGCGCCTACACTCTCCCCGGGAAGCTGGGAAAGGGGAGCACTGGGATTACACTACGAATGGTATTGCAAGCTAAACACAACCACAACATAACGGCTATAACATTCTCTAGGGGGGTTAGTAGGATTAATGGGGTGACAAAGGGACTCCAGTGCTTATCCACCCACCTGGTCCCACCCCATGGGACAATGTTTATATGCGGCGACAAGGCTTACCCCTATTTACCAAATAATTGGGGTAGCACTTGTTATCTTGGTTCGGTCCTTCCTGACGTTGAGATAGTGGACGAGCTAGATCCAAAGTCCCTGGACAGGCGACATAAGAGGTCAGTCATGAACGAAGATGGAACCACTAAACTACACGGAAGCTTATGGGAAAAGGTGTTAGGTTTCTTCTTCCCAGGAGCGGGCACAGTCATGGATAGTTTCCGGATAGATAAATTGGCTTTGGCCCGAGAAAAGGTGGCAAACGACACCGCTACGGCCCATGATGTATTATTGGACACAGTAGTTCATATGCGCACAATGGTGATGCAGAATCGGGTAGCTTTGGACATGCTCCTGGCAGAGAAAGGAGGGGTATGCGGGATAGTAGAGGGAAAATGTTGCACATATATACCCGATCCATCCGAGGGCGTGTCAGCCGCAATAGTGAGACTAAGGGAAACTAGCCATGATCTAACGATCGATCGGATTGCGTGTGAGAACTCTTACAAATTTAGCTGGCTCACTGACTGGTTCCGGGGATGGACAGGCACTATAGTGAAGTGGCTATTGACCACACTGGCAGTGATAATCGGGTAGTAATCTGGGGGGCACTAATGAAATCTTTAGTCCTCCTCTGTATGAGAAAGTACTTTACAGGATGGAAATCGAAGAAGCCGCCGACGACGACCATGGTTCTGACCACACAGGCTGTCGACCTGAACGGGTCCTTCAACGAGGCAGATGTGACCGGCGCTTCAGAAGACTGTATTGATTTTTGTGATGACTGTGATACTTGTGTTGTAAACCCCTTGCGAGAACTGGCTAATGCCTCTTATGTATTACAAGCTCACAGCTGTACACCTCCTTCCGACCCAACTATGGATCTGATTGCGACGCTGGGTCTGGCAGTCAAGGGACCCGACATGGATATCCTGGATCCGCAAGCTGATCAGGCGTCCATGGGAGACTTTGACATAAAGGAAGTCTCTCTCTTTACTTCAAATATTTCGGCTTTTAACGCTCTGTACCCTGACCAGGAACACGAGACACAAGATACTGACAATATTATGTATTCCCCAGAACAGCAGCACCTGAGAGGTCTCATGGGCATGATCGTTGATTAACTTCGAAGATCTGCAAGGACCGCATCTGCGAAAGGTGGGGGGAGCAAGTTCCGCAGGGGAGGTGGTGGCCCTCTGGCGGAGCAGAACCTCATCCGGACCAGACGCCTTCGTTGTGGATCAGAAACGTTAATGGACCTTCATGTTCTAGAGCCCTCAGGTTCCAAGCACGCACCACACGACACGTCCCTCGAATGCACGGGCGAGGCGCAATAGGCGCGGGGTATGCCCTTGGGAGACACCCGCATTACACAATCTTCTTTCAATAAAGCCCGATGAGGCACGTTGTCTCTTGAGATACTTTGTCTCGACGAGACAAGAGGAAGGTTAATGTCAGTAGCAGGTTTGTTACTGTACAAACTCTGTTATAAATATAGTGTGAACTGTTATCCGTAGTTAATAAAAAAGGTTTTTCGCCAATATTTATATTTTAAAATGAGAAATACATGCTTCCTCTCGCAGGACAGATGGCTTTGTTGTATACATGCGTTCTCTCGCAGGCCAGATAGCCTTGTTGTAAAACTCTCCTTCGGCTTGAAAACGGCGTCCCGAGCCACGGGTAGGAATGCGGACTATACGTGTGAAAAATGAACCTCTATACGTTGGATGCTCGTATTCGTAGACATAGACCTTTTCTGATAGACTGCTATAAACATTAATTATATTTCGTATAATCAATAATGCTTGAGTTATGATCAATATACTTGACTTCCCTGCTCTGGATTAAGTTTAAATAAGAATGTGAGCTGAAAGGTATATCCAACGCCTGGGACTCATCAAATGGCCTCGCACACTTTATGACCTTATCAAGACCAGGATTTGCAAACCCCCTTCAGTGAATTACACCTCTTGTCACCTCGGAGCCTTGAAAACACATCTGGTCCAGATCCTAACGGTGCGTGCTCACTCTCCTGAGGCAACTGGACGGATGTCGGTGGGGGACCTGGCCCAGTAAAGGGACGTCGGTGGGGGCCCAACTGCCCATTATCCTTTGTCCTCGCAAACTTTAGCGGAGATTCTCTGATTAGTGTGCCTCTATATAAATGAACTGTGAATCGGTGTTTCCTTAGGAAGGCTGATGTGGCACGCTGTCGATGTGTGCTGTAGAGTCTGCCCTATCCTCCCAGCTGTGTACTTGGTGTTTAATAAACGTTTGTCATTCTCATCTGGTGGTGGAAGTCTATTATGATCCTCCCGACATATGCACATATGCAGTATACACACACACACACACACACACACACACACACACACACACACACACACACACACACACAAACACACACACAAACACACACACGTATACACACACACACACACGTACACCTACACATGTCCCACGGCACATGTATATATCCCACATCCCACATGTATACACATGTTTAAAGTGTACATGCCCCTCCCTCCTCCCTCCTCCCTCCTCCGTCCTCCCTGCCTCCTCCTCCCTCCTCTCTCCTCCCTCCCCCCTCCTCCGCCCGGCAACGCCGGGTACTTCTGCTCGTAACTAATAAAATAAAAATGAAGAAATATCTCTCAGCAAGTGGGGTCACCCGTGGGAATCCCACGGGCATGGACGTGTGATGTGTGTGACATTTCGACATATTGAGTTGGATGCTGCACCTGCACATTCAGTTTCACAAAATGGTTACTGGCAATTTATCAGATGCACAAATGATGTAATCAACACAATGTATTTACTTCTGATAACATGTGAATGCATGTGCGTGCACACCCACAAACACATATACACACACATGTATACACACACACACACACACACACACACACACACACACACACACACAAACACACAGAGACACACACACGTATATATATACACATACACAAACACACACATACACATACACATTTAAACACACACACACACATATATAAACACTGACTCACACACACACACATACATATATATATATATACACACACAAACACACAGACATATACACACACACACACACACACACACACACACACACACACACACACACACAGAGACATATATACACACACACACACACACACACACGCACACACATACGCATACACACATATACACAAACACACACATACGAGGTGTGTTCAAAAAGTATCCGACCTTTGTTCATAAAAAATACTCATATCCAGATACAACAAACTTACACTAATCTCCTTCAAAGTAGTCCCCTTGGGCTGCCACACACTTCTCCCAACGGTTCTGCCACTGTCGGAAGCAGCGCTGTAACGTCTCTTTTGGGATGGTGCGCAGCTGGTCCGTCGCATTCCGCATGATGTCTTCTCTGGACTGAAATCTGGTCCCTTTCAGGGGCATTTTCAGCTTGGAGAAAAGCCAGAAGTCACACAGAGCCATGTCGGGAGAGTAGGGAGCCTGAAGAAGCACAGGTGTGTTGTGTTTGGCCAAGAAACTCTGTATCAAATGTGAAGAATAGGCGGGTGCATTATCGTGATGGAGCTGCCAATTGCCCGCTGCCCACAGGTCCGGCCGTTTGTGTCGCACAGCGTCACGAAGGCGACGCAGAACCTCTTGGTAATACTCCTTGGTGATGGTTGTGCCGTGTGGTGCATACTTGTGATGAACCACGCCACTGGAGTCGAAGAAGACGGTCAGCATGACTGACATTGCTGTGGACCTGCCTTGCATTTTTTGGCCTCGGGGATGTTGGATGCTTCCATTGTGATGACTGCAACTTGGTTTCTGGGTCGTACCCATAAACCCAGGACTCATCGCCAGTGATCACTGTGTTGAGGAAGCTGGGATCGCTGTTCACAGTCTCCAGCATGTCCTGTGCGATCTCCAAACGGAGTTGCTTCTGCTAAATCGTTAGCAGCTTTGGTACGAACTTCGCTGAGATTCTCCTGAAGCCCAAATCCTCCTTCATAATGGAATGAACGGATCCAATGCTGACGCCCACCTCGTCTGCAAGTTCTCTGATCGTGATTCGACGATCCTGCATCACCAGGGTCCTCAATTGGTCAATGACTATCTCATTTCGGGATGTTGAGGGCCTACCCGAACGTGCTTCACTCTCCACTAATGTGCGGCCATCTTTGAAGCGGTTGTACCATTCCTTTATCTGTGTGGTGCTCATTGCTTCGTCCCCGAAGGCCTGTTGAATCTTGCGGATCGTTTCCACTTGGGAATCGCCAAGCTTTACACAAAATTTGATGCAGTAGCGTTGTTCAAGTTTTTCCGTCATTTTGTCAAAAACGAAAATCCGACGGCGCTCACTTAGACTTCCTCACTCATCGGCGGTCTGCCGTCGAATGACAGCTTCTGCAGGTGGGAAAAAATTCACGCGTGCGCATTAGGATCGCCTACATACGTGCACCAATCAACGCCTCCCTAGCTTCATTTGTTTACGCACGACAAATTAAGGTCGCATACTTTTTGAACACACCTCGTATATATATATATATATATATATATATATATATATATATATATATATATATATATATATATATATATATATATATATATATATATATATATATATATATATATATATATATATATATATATAAACACATACTCACACACACACACACACACATATATATATATACACACACACATACACACACACATACACACACACATATACACACACATGTACACCGACACACATGCATACACATACACACACATATATATGCACATATGCAGTATACACACACACGTATATACACACACACACACACACACACACACACACACACACACACACACACACACACACACACACACACGTACACCTACACATGTCCCATGGCACATGTATATATCCCACATCCCACATGTATATGCATGTTTAAAGTGTACGTGCCCCTCCCTCTTCCCTCCTCCTTCCTCCACCCGGCAACGCCGGGTACTTCTGCTCATAACTACTAAAATAAAAACGAAGAAATATCTCTCAGCAATTTCCCG
This sequence comes from Myxine glutinosa, assembly GCF_964187855.1. Taxonomy (NCBI): domain Eukaryota; kingdom Metazoa; phylum Chordata; class Myxini; order Myxiniformes; family Myxinidae; genus Myxine; species Myxine glutinosa. The sequence goes on along the minus strand of NC_136262.1, from coordinate 6,209,481 downwards.
TCTGTTAATTTATGTATTTTACAAATGTGAATGACACGTCCATGCACACGTGAAATGCAATTTGTTTTTTCACACGTGAAATGAACACGTGAACCTTTACTTCCGGATAATAATGTTGAATGAAATAAGAACGAAGAAATATATGTCGGCATCATTGTTGACGTTTCTGTGACGACTGTCATCAAACAGAAAAGTAATATACAGACTTGGCATTTAATATGGAATATATTTTTTTTCTTGACTTGGGTTTACTTTCTTAACTCAGTATATCAATCTGGTGAGTTTCTTTTACACTTTGGTGATTTATTTGTTAAAAGAACCATGTCCCCGATTGTCTGTCGCAGCAAGAAGTCAACAACAGGATTATATCACAGGTGGCGTGGCAAAATGTACGGACAGGTGCATTTGATGATTGGCTTCACAGTCGGGTATACAAGGGTTGTTGCGTTCTGTATTAGTGGAAAACAACTGCTGCACGTCTCCAAAAGTTATTGCTGCTTCCTCTGGAGATGGTCCGTCAACTCGACAATGCTGTTTGTCATGGAGTGGTGGCTTTACGAAATTACGGCATGAAACAGCGTGCTATTGCTCGGCAGTATGGCATCACTCATGGTCAGGTGTCAAAGATCCTGAAACGAAATTCTCAGAGGGGTGTCCCTACTCCAATACCGAGGCCAGGACGTCCCCGCAGAACCACAAGGAGGGATGATCACCAGCTGCACCGTTTAGTCCGCAATGGCCGTACCAAGTCAGCTAATCGGCTTAGGGCTGAGTGGCAGCAACTGACAAATGTGCCTGTATCCAGAAGGCTAGTCAACCAATGACTGGTTCAAGCAGGCTATCATGTCAGGCGTCCCCTGAGAAAGCCACGCCTGACCAGACAACACCGCCGGCGCCGATTGCAGTGGGCCAGAGAGCACCGTCAATGGCAGCCAGGACACTGGAATCACGTGATCTTCAGTGACGAGTCCAGATTTCTAGTCTATCATCAAGATGGCCGCGTCCGAGTGCGCAGACTCGTGCATGAAGCCTACAACAAAGATTGTATAGTGCCAAGAGTCCAAGCTGGAGGTGGTGGGGTGACCGTTTGGGCTGCTTTTCATGCAGAGGGCAAAACTGACCTGGTTGTTCTGAATGGAAACCTGAACCAGTTCAAGTACAGGGCCATTCTGGAAGAAACATTGCTTCCATTTTCTCATGCAGCCTTTCGAGGAAGACAATGCACAGCCTCATCGTGCTCGCATGATCCAACACTTTCTTGCTGACCGTGGTGTAGAGCATATGGAGTGGCCTGCCATGTCCCCGGATATGAATCCTATAGAGAACTTGTGGGCAGAATTAACATGTCAAATCGACCACTTGGACCAGCAGCCGACCTCTGTGCGTGAATTGCAGCAGGCTATTGTCACTGCATGGCAAGCGATTCCTGTCCAAACCTTGGCAAATCTCGTGAACAGCATGCCTCAACGTGTACGTGCTCTCCTGAATGCTCATGGGGGTTACACGAAGTACTGAACTGCAATTTTATTGTCCGTAATCCCAGTCGTAATTTAACTTTTGTTTTTGTTAAAAAAATTTTTGGCTAATGTGCAAAATAAAGAGATACTTCTGGAAAACGTAGAGAAGTTTAACACAGTACTGTCCATGAATTGAGTTCGATATCAGCTTGCATCACTTTCAAGGATCAATTTATTTGTTTCGAAATGTCAAATGTGGATTTTGTTTCTTTTAAAGGACACATTAACAAAATCTAGAATAATTTCAACATAATTCCAATGGACTTTTGGTTCTAAGACATCTTGAAAAGTAAGTTCACCCCAACAACAAAAAAAATTCCATATTAAATGCCAAGTCTGTATCTTAACGGAAAAGAAAAAGCGAATTTTTAATATATGTCGACACGTTCCCGTCGGTGTCAAGTTGGGCGGTGTATGATACACCATGACGCGATTTTTAAAAATATATCTCTGCATTTTCCCGCGTGTTTGTGAATGTTCTCAATTATTTCTGACACCCAGTCTAAAACCATCGATAAAAATTAAATCAGATGGTGAATTCGAGATAAAATCGTGAGGGTGACTCTCAATGAATGGGCTTTAGTTTACAGGCCTTTGAGAAATCATTTCGTTCTATAAACGGAAACTTTCTTGGGATTCTCTTCCCGTTTTTTTTCAACCGAGTCTAACAATATGTTAGCGACTGTTAAAAATGAAATGATATATCGAATTAGAATTGAAATAAACCTGTGTGAGAGAGAAAGACAGCATGGGCCTAACTAAACAGGCCTCAAAGCCATTCGAGGTAATAAAATGGTGGATATTTGTTTACATGAAGCCTCTCCAAGAATGGGTGGAGCTATGGGTGGAGCTACTCTGCAAACGGACTAAGCCACACCCCCGGACAGACGGACAGAATCACCTTCGCCTATTATAATATAGATGACTGCACCCGAGTTGCCGTTTTGTCATGGTTTAAACCATTCATAATTCAAACAATTATTTTGCACAAATGTATTTGTAATATACGTGATATTGTAGCGGCTACCGCTGGGTTTTCACAATCGCCTTGCACCTATCAAGGACGCGGAGCGATCACCATGCCGGGCTCGTCCAGGACGCCCGGGCAGGCCCGCGCTCAACTTGCCAGGCCTCGGTCGGGACGCCCGGGCATGCCCGGGCATGCCCGGGCAGGCTCGCCATCAACTTTCCAGGCCGCAGCCAGGACGCTCGGCCACGCCCCCTCTCGCCTTTCCTGGGCAAACGCTCCGGGATAATGTGTGTATATATATTGCTGCCCGATAAACGGGCTTTTGAGAGTACCTGAGTGTTTTGTTTGAATAAAGCAACTCGGACGAATTCCAGCTTTTTGTCGCATCCATTCTTCCGATCGACGTGGGAGCCCGAGCTCCTTCATTGGTGACCTACCGACATGGACACGGCAGTCGCCCTTAAACTGCCTACCTTCTGGGAGGCTCACGCGGCAGTTTGGTTCGCACAGGCGGACTCCCTGTTCGCCCTGCGAGGCATCACGGCCGATGACACCCGCTTCCACCATGTGGTAGCATCGCTCGGTTCAGCCACCGCGGCCCGCGCCCTGAGCCTCCTCGAGAGCCCGCCAGCCGCTGACAAATACAGCGCGATTAAAAAGCTCCTCCTCGACGCTTTCGCCCTCCCATCGGCGGAACGCGCACGGCGCCTGCTCGACCTGCCCGAGCTCGGCGACACGCGCCCTTCCGAGCGAATGGACTACATGCTTTTGCTGCTCGGCGAGCACTCTCTGGCATTCCTGTTCCGGGAGCTGTTCCTCCGTCAGCTGCCTAGCCCGGTACGCCTCGCCCTGGCAAGCACGACGATCACGGATCCCCGTGCCCTTGCCAGGGAAGCCGACAAGATCTCCGCCGCAGGCCACCGCATCGCAGCAGCAACCTGGGGCCCACCGCCGTCCGACACAACACCCATGGCGCCCGAGCACCCGGCACGGTCGATGACCGAACTGCCGACGCAATTGGCAACCACTACACCGAGCCGACCACCTCCAGCACGACGACCGGGGCCTCCACCTGACCAAGCGTGGTGTTACTATCATGCCAGGTTCAGACAGAAGGCCCGGACATGCCGACCCCCGTGCACCTTCGGCAGGCCGGGAAACGGCCGGGCCGGCGTTCATTACCAGCCATGAGCGCGGCCACACGGGCAAATTACTGTTCATCATGGATAAAGCGTCCGGACGGCGCTTCCTGTGCGACACCGGTGCCCAACTGAGCATCATACCCGCCTCTGACGAGGACAGGCAGTCCGCGGTTTGCAGCCCATCCTTGGTTGCGGCCAACGGATCGGCCATCCGCACCTTCGGCCCGCGCAACGTCACCCTCTGCTTCGGCGGCCAACGCTTTATTTGGACGTTTGTAACCGCAAACGTGCCCATGGCTCTGCTAGGTGCCGACTTCCTCTGCGCACACGGACTGCTGGTGGACGTCCAACGGCGTCGTTTAATCAATGCTGAAACCTTCAGCTCCCTGGTATGCACATTGAGCAGCTCCGCGCCGACCGAGCTGGCATGCGCCCTCCCGGCGGCGAACGAGTTTGCTCGCCTGCTCACGGAGTTCCCGGCTCTCACGCGGCCGACGTTTTCGGCCGTCGCAGTACGGCATGGGATCGAGCACCACATACCAACCACGGGCCCGCCGGTCTACGCCAGAGCCCGCCGCCTCGACCCAGCCAAGCTCGCCGTGGCCAAAGCCGAGTTCGATGCTTTAGAACACCTCGGCATCGTGCGGCGCTCCGATAGCGCGTGGGCTTCGCCACTACACATCGTCCCAAAGCCAGGGGGCGGCTGGCGCCCATGTGGCGACTACCGCCGCCTTAACGACGCTACCAACCCCGACAGGTATCCGATCCCGCATATCCAAGACTTCTCCGCCCGTCTGGCGGGACGGGTCATTTTTTCGAAAATTGATCTCATACGGGGATATCACCAGGTACCTGTCAGGGCGGCCGACGTCCCTAAAATGGCAGTCATCACGCCGTTCGGCTTATTCGAATTCTTACGGATGCCGTTTGGTCTCAAGAACGCGGCTCCGGCGTTCCAGCGCTTGATGGATGGCGTGCTGAGTGACCTGCCGTTCCCTTTCGTTTACCTGGACGACATCCTCGTCGCCAGCACGTCCCGGGCCGAGCACCTCCTCCACCTCCGAACACTGTTCGGGCGCCTCAGCGAGCACGGCCTCATCGTCAACCCGGCCAAATGCCACTTCAGCACGACGGCCGTTGATTTTTTGGGCCACCACATCACCAAGAACGGGGCCGTGCCGCTGCCAACCAAGGTCGAGGCCATCACCACGTTCCCGCGTCCCCGCACCATAAAGGCCCTGCAGGAATTCCTGGGAATGGTGAATTTTTATCACCGCTTCGTGCCCCGCGCTGCTCAACTCATGCGGCCCCTCTACGAAGCCCTCCGGGGCAAGCCGGCCAAGCACGACATCGCCTGGTCCGCAGCAATGGACGCGGCCTTCCAAAGCTCAAAGCGGGCCCTCGCCGACGCAACACTGCTCGCTCACCCGGTGCTCAACGCTCCCATCGCCCTCACCACGGATGCCTCCGACTACGCATTGGGCGCCGTACATGAGCAATGGGTGAACGGGGTTTGGCAGCCACTCGCTTTTTTCAGCCGGCAGCTCCGGCCGAACAAGCTCAAATACAGCACGTTTGACCGTGAGCTCCTCGGTCTACACCTGGCCATCCGCCATTTCCGCCACCTCCTGGAGGGCCGACCTTTCACGGCGTTCGTCGACCACAAGCCATTGGTTTACGCAATGGCCAAGGTCACGGAGCCGTGGTCGGCCCGCCAACAGCGCCACCTCTCCGCCGTGTCGGAGTTTACCACGGACATCCGGCACGTCGCCGGCAAAAACAACGCCGTGGCCGACTGTCTTTCCCGGGCCAGCGCGAACGTGGTCCACCTGGGCATGGACTTCGCGCTTATGGCGGCGGACCAAACCACCGACACCACAGTGCAAGCCCTCCGGGCGGCGGACACGGGCCTCCGCCTGGCCGACATCCCCTTCGCGGACACTGTCCTGCTCTGCGACGTCTCCCAAGGCCAGCCTCGCCCCATCGTGCCCGTCACCTGGCAACGCCGCATCTTCGCCTCCCTCCACGGCCTTTCCCACCCGGGCCGGAAAGCTTCCCAGAAGCTGGTGTCGGCGTGATTCGTCTGGCACGGCCTTCGTCGGGACGTCCGCGATTGGACCAGCACCTGCACAGCCTGCCAATGGGCCAAGGTCCACCGACACACCCAGGCCCCGCTGGCACCTTTCACCGTGCCTGAACGACGTTTCGACCATGTCAACGTGGATCTGGTGGGCCCCCTCCCCCCGTCACGGGGGTTCAGACACCTGCTCACCATGGTGGACAGGACCACCAGGTGGCAGGAGGCCGTTCCCCTCATCTCCACCACCACCGCCGACGTGGCGCAGGCTTTCATCGCCACCTGGGTCGCCCGCTTCGGCGCACCGGCGGACATCTCGTCAGACCGTGGACCACAGTTCACCTCCGAGCTGTGGGGCGCGGTCGCCCGCAACCTGGGGGTCAAGCTCCACCATACTACGGCCTACCACCCCCAAGCAAACGGGTTGTGCGAGCGATTCCACCGCTCCATGAAGGCCGCGCTCATGGCCGGCCTTCAAGACGGCGGTTGGGCCGACCGGCTGCCGTGGGTCCTTTTGGGCCTCCGCACGGCCCCCAAGGAGGACCTCCAGGCATCCACCGCCGAGCTTGTCTACGGCCAGGCGCTACGCGTCCCGGGCGAATTCGTGCCCGACGCTACCAGTCCCTGGTCTGCAGCTCACCAGCGCTCGGACCTCCAGGAGGCCGCCCGACGGTTTGCCCCCGTGCCAACATCCCACCACGGTGACCCCCAGTCCTACGTCCCCCCAGCACTTCACACAGCGGAGTATGTTTTTGTGCGTCACGACGCACATCGGGGGCCACTCCGGCCGCCGTACGACGGGCCCTTCCGGGTCCTGCGACGGGATGACAAGTCGTTCGTCATCGACATCGGCGTCAGGTCGGACCGGATTGCGGTGGACCGCCTCAAGCCGGCGCATGTGGACATCGACCAACCACCACGGGTGGCCCTTCCGCCGTGGCGAGGCCGCCCCCCGTCCACGGTGCCCCCCACTCGACCGCCCACCACCACACCGGACCCCCCCCCCCCCCCACGACGCACCAGGGGTCGCTTCGGTCGGATCATCAGAACCCCCCTCAAATTGACCCTGCCGGTGCAAGTCAATTCTAGCGGGACGTGTGTAGCGGCTACCGCTGGGTTTTCACAATCGCCTTGCACCTATCAAGGACGCGGAGCGATCACCATGGCGGGCTCGTCCAGGACGCCCGGGCAGGCTCGCCCTCAACTTGCCAGGCCGCAGCCAGGACGCTCGGCCATGCCCCCTCTCGCCTTTCCTGGGCAAACGCTCCGGGATAATGTGTGTATATATATTGCTGCCCGATAAACGGGCTTTTGAGAGTACATGAGTGTTTTGTTTGAATAAAGCAACTCGGACGAATTCCAGCTTTTTGTCGCGTCCATTCTTCCGATCGACGTGGGAGCCCGAGCTCCTTCAATATCACATTTTATAAACAATTGAAGTTGAAAAAAAAAATTTCCTGAAGAAATTCCAAAAAAAAGGAAAACATTGAGAATTTTTCAAAACAAATACCCTTAGGACATACCGACGGGAGATATATGTACATACCAGAAGTTTGGTACGATTTCACAAAAGTTTGAGAAAGTAGTTCAGTGACAAGACAAGACAAGACAACACAACACAAGACAGACACTGCACAGATTTATATATATATAGATATACACTATACAGTGCGTATCAAAACTAGAGCTTCCAGGGAAGCAGAACTCAACTGAACTGACTGGACAACTTTAAAGTAGGTCGGGTCTCACATGCCAAGTTTGATGAAAATTCGTCAATATATGTGGACGCTAGATTGTTAACGTCGTTGCAGAGCTGAAAAAATATGCCGGCCATTTTGTGACAGATCGGGTTGACATGCGATAGCAACCTACCTTGTGTGGTCAGAGTCTCACACACCAAGTTTGATCAAAATCCATAAATATTTGTGGACGTTAAAGTCTTAACGTCGTTTCGGAGCTGAAAACAATATGGCGGCCAATGGCGGCCATTTTGTGACGGATCGGGTTGGAATGCAACAGCAACCTACCTTGTGTGATAAGGGTTAAACATTCTAAGTTTGATCAAAATCTGTTAATATTTGTGGACGCTAGAGTGTTAACGTCGTTTTCATGACCAAAACAAAATGGCCGCCTAAGTCCGCCATTTTTCAACGGATCGGGCTGAAATTTAAAACCAACCTGGTCCTTGGGATGAGGATGCCGCATGTCAAGTTTGATCAGAATCGGTTGATATTTGTGGACGCTGGAGTGTTAACGTCGAAAAGTTAACGGACGATAGACGATAGACGACGACGACGACAGACGATGGACGCCGGAGGGTTCTGTATGTGATGAACACAACTGGACAGTAGTCCAGTTGAGTTTTAAAAGGTAATCCGAATTGAAGGGGTTAATATGCAAAGGTTATTTAGTTTGACAATTTACATGTGGTTTACCAATTATGAGGAGATCCTCAGCTTTCCATTGATGCCTTTCATGCATCATTGCTGTCACACATGACCGAGTACATGTTCATTGAAAATAACAAATTCAAATCGCATTTTTACAAGTTTGGCTAATCGGTGCAAGACAGTTTTAAATGGACGCATAACTTGTCGAATGCCATGTTGATTATGTAAAATTGTTAAGCTGGTCTGGTAATCGTCGGTTGCGTCATCCTTTGTTTAAGATGGGTATTTAAGATGGGCCTACAGTGTATGCTGTATGGGTTTAGAGACAGTCTGAGTCATTGAAAAGATGGTTCAACTTACGACTGAACAGCGGACCTTCGTGGTTACAACCTTTCACCAAACTGGAAGTTTTCAGCGAACCCGTGATGCGTTCAGGGAATGTTTCCCAGAACGGAAGTCCCCAGCAGCCAAAACCATCTGGGCAAATGTTAGAAAATACCAAGAGCATAGCACGAGCCTCAACCGCAACAAGGGGAATTCTGGTAGGAGGCGCACTGGGCGATCGGAAATGAACATTGCAGCAGTAAGGCAGCAAGTTTTGGAGCATCCTGGGGATACCAGCGCAAGACGAAATGGGACGGGATTGCCTTCGGCAACATTCAACCGAATGACAAGACTGGACCTCCACCAACATCCATATCGGATTCACATCTGGCATCAACTTACACCAGGGGATTTTGCCAGGAGGCTTGTGCTTGCCAGATGGTTGATAGCATATTGCGAAGCAGATGTCAATTTCCTGCGGTATCTCCTTATCGGCGACAAAGCTGCTTTCGCCATGGACGGCAAGGTCAATACCCATAATGTTCTTGAATACGCACCGACAGGACAACCCCCGGAATTTAATTTTGACACCAACATGAATCGACAAAAGTGGACTGTTTAGTTTGGACTTTGTGGAAGTGGTCAGGTGATCAGACCATTTTTCTTTCAAAGGAATGTCAATGGTAACAGGTATCTGCAGATGATCAATGATGAAGTTTTACCGCAGATGAAGAAGAACTTTGAGCGACAGGTTCGTGGTGTCTTCAGATATCTCTGGTGGGCCCAAGACGGCGCCCCAGCACATCGTCTTATCGCTGTCCGAGATCGACTGAGGGAACTCTTTGGAGACCGAGTGGCCTCAACCATGCAGTGGAATGGCCGCCAAGATCACCTGACCTCACACCATGTGATTATATCCTTTGGGGACATTTAAAGAACAAAGTGTTCGTAACTCCTCCCCGTGATCTTGACGAAATGCAGGTCCATATTCGACATGAAGTGGATGCTTTGCGCAATGACCCGGCTATGGTGAGACGAGCAGTTCAGGGCATGCTCTGCCACTGTGAGCTTTGTGTTGAAAGGGGAGGTGGACATGTTGAAGGTGTAGGTGCATAAAGGCCAATCATTTCTGAGAAAAGTTCACATCTGACGTTCATTTTGCACCAATTATCCTGACTTGCACCGATTAGCCAAACTTGTAAAAATGCGATTTGAACTTGTCATTTTCAATGAACATGTACTTGGTCATGTGTGACAGCTATGATGCATGGAAGGTATCACTGGAAAGCTGAGGATCTCCTCTTAATTAGTAAACCACATGTAAATTGTCAAAATAAATAACCTTTGCATATTAACCCCTTGAATTCGGAATACCTTTTTTTGATACACACTGCATATATATATATATATATATATATATATATATATATATATATATATATATAATATATATATATATATATATTGTTACGGTTTTCAGAACCGTCACTTGTAAATATTAATCCATTGTAAATAACTCCCTGTAAATATTCCCATTTTCCAAAGGTCAAAGGTCGCACCCTAGTTAGTCCATATTGCAACATGTAGGACACCATAGGAACCTTTCAGTTATTTCATTAGTATGTGTTTCAGGTAAGGCTCTGTTTCCAATAGTTTGACTCTGCGTTGCATTAATCAAATAACATAGGCCCTTTTTCAATCCTGTTCATTTTGCGGCTTAGCTCCCTCCAAATTGTGTTGCGCGCCTCGAAAATGGTAGACCTACCATCCCTCACATCCATCTTTTGGGCACATGAGCTATAGTCTATGGGGTTTGGCTGAACAAACTAGCCCGGGAGGGTTAGGTTAATGAATAGGAATCTAGAAAATGACCATAGGTAACTGTAGATTTAAGTAGCGACATTATATCTGTAGTGGGGACGTAGGTAGCTTAGATGGATAATAACGACGAGGGAGTGCTTAGTATAAGGGAAGATGGTGAGCACTAAAAAAAAAAAACAACAACCTTTAGAGGCCATTTTTCCCCGCAAAGCGGGGGTTGGCCTTTTTCGGGCACCGTGGTTGTTGTTGTTGGTCCCCTTTTTGAAGCAATGTTTTGCGGCCGGATGCCCTTCCTGCCGCCAACCCTGTTTGTCACCTTTTTACAACACACAGGGAATTACCAGTGAACTGGTACTCAATTAGCCGACCTCGGAAGGATGACAGGCTGAGTCAACCCCCCTGGCGTTAACTCAGCGATCGACCGGGATTCAAACCCAGGATCCTAGGATCCTAAGCCGGCACCCTAGCCGTTACACCAACACCAGGCTTTGCAGTTAGTTAGAGGGAAACCAGGTAGATTAGATGATGCAGTGTGTTTGTAGTGAGAGTGATGAAATGAGGAATTGGTATGGAAGTTCTTTGTGTTGAGCTTGTTGAAATGAGGAATTGAGAGGCAATGCTCGTGAATGCTGTGTGTGTGTGTAGAAAGTGCACGAGCAGAGTATTGTGAAAGGTGTGATTGTGCATTGGGTGATTGACTTGCATGGTGGCAAGTGAGAATGGTTGGATGGAATAAATGGTCTGGAATAAATGGTCTGGAATGGATGGTGTGGAGTGGGAGTGTGGAATACGTGGAGTGGAGTGTATGGTGCGAAAGATTGAATGGGGCAAGGATGGACCCCCTTCACGAGTACCCGGGGAGGGTAGTTTAAGAGTAGGTAGAGGGTATAGGTAAATTGTGGGTGGATATTGACATCTGTGGTGCGAGAGTAGCAGAGTACAGCTTGGATTGGTGCATGAGTGAAGTGGAATGGCTGGGCGTGTGGCCTGTTAGTGAGAAAGATTAAATGGGCACTCCGCCACTGTTAGTCTGTCGGCTCGGTGAGGCCGCAGGTAGGCTCTGGGAGCCAGTTAGAGTTCAATGGGGCCCGAGGATCCAGAGGAAGGACCCGGGTAGCCCAGTGCCAGAGAGGGCACTGAGGGGGTAAGCGCCAGGGAGGGCCTTCCCCAGGTAGGTTAGGGTGAAGGAGCAGGTAAGCTCGGGTGGCGACATGCAGTGGCGGAGGTGTGCAGGTGAGCGGACCTGCTGGTAAGCCACATGACCCAGCTCCGAAATTGTGCGAGGGCACAGATAAGAAAAACCGGGGGAGTGAGACCCCAAATTGGTGAGCGCCACAGATTGGTCAATGGGAATTGGTTTTTAGAACCACATAGTGTAATGATGGCCAATTGTTTGGCAGGGAAAGACCCCGGGTAGAGTAAAAGTGTTAATGTCATTTAGAAGATAGTTAGGATTGGAATCTCTTCGCACCATCTACATCCACTCACCTGAGGTGATAAGACTCCACACCTATTTGGCAGACATTTGGAATGTAAGATGCATCTCGACGTGGGTGGGACATTGTTTATTATGCCATCTCTTCCTCCTTAGGAGGGATTGATGACGAATTTGGTATTAGGGGAGATATGGAAGACAGGACGTTAGTGACTGATTTGTAAATTGTGTAGATACGGGGTAAGGGCAAGGGTAGATTAGGTGACGGGGGGGACATACGGCAGGGACAAGCTTTCTCGGCTCGCTCTCCTGCGCACCTCACTCTGCATTACCTTGTATTGATGTGTACCTTTGCGCCCTTGCACCCCGCTAACCCTGCTTTGTCTTCCTTACCCACTCATGGACCGTGGTCTTTGTGTGCCGAGGGGAAAGTGTGCAGGTGTCGCAGTTGTGCGCCCGCACCCTCGCTGCTTGCCTGCCTGGATCGGTACACCACCTATGGACCACACATTCTGTGGCCGAGCCCACCTTATGGATCACATGCTTGTGGCCTAGCACCATGTATGGACCCCACGTTTTGGGGCCTGGCACCTCTGCTGGAAGTGGGCCTTTGCTGCCAGCATCAAGCAGGTGGACCACCTTAGTTGGCCCCTGCTGGCCGTAATTTAAAAAGTGGACGTGGTTTGTGCCCTTTTTTAGTGATTAAATAGGCCGCAAGAAAGAACAGCAAGAAAACGCCAAGAAACATCGGCCCAGCAGCCATCGGCCCAGCGGAGAAGATGCCAGTTTATTTTTGGAAATGTGTATGACTGTGCATTTGATGGTGCTTTTTGGTGGTGCTTTTTGTGCTTTTTAGTGCACTTTATTATTTGATTGTGCATTTCTGTGCATGTGGGTATGGTGTATCGGTACAGTGCAGTGCATGACCTTTCCTCTTATCAAAAACAGCTGCTTTTGTCTTCCCAAAAGACAGGTCCTCGGTGTAGTTTGTAAATAATCAAAATAGTAGTCTTGTAAATAATGCTCCCCACCGGCTGAATGTGTAGTTTGAAAATTAATTCCGCAATTCAGTTAGTCTGTGGGCGTGAGTCAGCCAGGTAGAATGCAACGCAGCAGGCGTTTTAGTTTGCAGCAGCAGATGCAGCATATCTAGTTTTTAAAATGTTGCACTCAGGGTGAGGTTAATACGAGAGGGTAACTACACCTAAGTGTCACACATAATGGTAAAAGATATCCCTTGTGGAACGGCCTGGGATGGCCCTGGAGAACGGGAGGGTGCTGTGTTACGGTTTTCAGAACCGTCACTTGTAAATAATAATCCATTGTAAATAACTCCCTGTAAATATTCCCATTTTCCAAAGGTCAAAGGTCGCACCCTAGTTAGTCCATATTGCAACACGTAGGACACCATAGGAACCTTTCAGTTATTTCATGAGTATGTGTTTCAGGTAAGGCTCTGTTTCCAATAGTTTGACTGTGTTGCTTTAATCAAATAACATAGGCCCCTTTTTCAATCCCATTCATTTTGCGGCTTAGTTCCCTCCAAATTGTGTTGTGTGCCTCTGCCAGCCGCAGCCGTAGCCGCCTCAGCGCTCGCTCCAAACGCCATTAACCATGTGGTCAGAGCGGAGAAAAAGGGGGAGGAGTTATCGGAGCGAGGCGTAGCCCTGTTAAGGGCGGAGTCGGTGAGCCCTCACGACCAACCAGGGCCGAGGCGAGCTCACCGGTGGGTGTGTCCAAAAAGCACGCGGCTTGATACGCAAGCGCGTAATATAAGCACTCGCGTGGGACTACTTGGAGAGTCGGTCTGCAGAGAGGGAGTCAGTCGACCTGGTTGCGGTTGGGAGTTACTAATAATGGTATCTGTAATCTGGAGTTACAATGGTATCTGTATCAATCGATGACAGAGTTACAAGTGTATGGAAGGCTCACTGCGTTGCCCTGATGAAGTCCCAACAAGGGCGAAACCAGGTCGGTAACTGTGAGTTTTGCATGCACTTGTGACAGTATCTGAATTTATAATCCATAATGACGCACTGCTAGATGGTTCCTCTGGAGCTTTGCAGGCAATGCGGACATGCATGGCGATGACGTCATGATGTTCGCTCATGAGGTTGCAGAACCAGATTACAGATACCATTATTAGTAACTCCCAACCACAACCAGGTCGACTCCATATGATCAGTGGATACCAGAGATAACGTTACCGTGTGGCAGGCGGTGCTTATCGCTCCCAGCAAGGTGCAGCAGCAGCTGTATGGGACACCTTGCTGGCGGTTCTCCACTGATGATATGAAGGTCGCATAGTGACTGATATATATATATATATATATATATATATATATACAGTGATCCCTCGTTTTTTTCGCGGGGGTTACGTTCCAGAACCCCCCGCGATAGATGAAAATCCGCGAAGTAGCGACTATATTTTAATTTTATTATTTATATATATTTTAAAGCTTTATGACCCTCCCCACACTCTTATTAACCTTTCCCACACTCTTATTAACCTTTCTCACACTCTTATTAACCTTTCCCATACTCTTATAAACACTTGCTATACTCTTAAACACTTTTTACACTCTTAAACATACGTAATTTTAACAACATATAAAATTCTAATGGGTACTCACCATTGAAGATACTGTAGCGACCCATGGGTCCCCCAAGCAAGACCAGCATCAGAATCTCCTTGCTCCAGCCGGTGACGTCACCGGCGGGGATCCCCGGCGCCAGAGTGGCTGGTCACGTGACCGCCAAAGCGTGCCGCGTGTGCGGGTATAATCAGCTACACCTGTTGATCACGTGACCACCGAAGCACGCCACGCTTGAGAGGCGTGGCTTTCGGTTTCGGTTTCTGGTTGTGCTTTATAATGCAGCCCGATAAACGGGCTTTTCAGTGTTCCCGAGTTGGTTTTGAGAATAAATATCTTCTCGGACGAGTTTGTGTCTTGCCCGTCATTTCGTCCGTATCAAGCAAGAGCCCGGCTCTTCAATACTACAACTTGCGTGATGAAGATGATGATGAATTAGCTGTGCAGTACTGATGACGATGAAGGTGATGACGATGATGAATGTACTGCACAGCCAGAAAGAGCATTACAGTTACCCATTACGTGGGTAACTAGCGCAAGTGGAAGCTGCCGCATCTGCGTTTTCCATACGCACGACGCTTTGTCTACCCTTATACTGTACACTATGTACAGTATTTTATTTCTTGTAATATGTTTTAATTACTGTATTTTTCTTATTTTTTTACGTTATATAATTTTTTATGCTAGAAAATGCTTATTTTACCACAAAAATATTTAAAATAATAGTATATAAAAATACAGTTATACCGCAAAATCCCGCGATATAGCGAAAAATCCGCGATATAATTTTACATATACTAGCGAGAAAAACCCGCGATGTACCGAAGCCGCGAAAAGTGAACCGCGATATAGTGAGGGACGACTGTATATATATATATATATATATATATAATATATATATATATATATATATATATATATATATATATATATATATATATATTGTTATATATATATTGTTATGGTACGCGGTTAAAGATGGTATGTTTGCCGAGCGGAGGCTCCGCGACCGAACAGTGCTTCCCTGACTAACACCCGATTTACCCCAAACTTTGGCCGTATCGCGCCGCAGCTGCTCAATCTGGAAAACTCTAAAGCGACCGAATGCAAAGAGGAAGAAGACATACAGAAGAGTAACTGGGTTTATTATTATTCACACATATAAGCAAAAAGAAAGCAGTCACGTTTATTTACAGGGACATGAGACGCAGGTGACACAGTGAAATCTTTAGCTTATCTAACAGGCTTACTTACTACCCAGGGACAAGACAAAAGACAGACTACGAACACACTTACACGGGGAATGATGATAGGGATGGCAGGTGGATGGCTGGCGGGATAGGGAGGTCCAACTGGTCCTGCAGTACGATCGGCTCTTTGGGCAGCCGCCGTTCCTTCGCGGCCCTGCTCCAAACTGCCGTCCAGGCCCCACGCTGCTGTGGCTGCAGTTTCGGTGGCTCGAGCTGCTGTAGAGGCAGTTTCGGTGGCTCAAGCCGCTGTAGATACAGTTTCGGTGGCTCAAGCTGCTGTAGATGCAGTTTCGGTGGCTCAAGCTGCTGTAGATGCAGTTTCGGTGGCTCAAGCACGCAGCTCAGCTCTGACGACCCAGCTCTTGTCTCCTCCTTCCTTGTCTCAACTCTGTCAAAGCTCATCTCATCTTGGGGAACGCCCCGCCGCGGGTTATATAGGCCCCGCCCCTCAACCTTTGCGAACCTCCCCCAAACGTTCTTCCTCCGCCCTCTCTAGCCAAACCCCTTGTTCATGGTTGGTCGAGTGGGGCTGGCTCACTCCTCCCCTCTATGACGAGGTGGAGACACACCTTTCTTCTCCGACCCTGCCTCGTGGTCAATGGCGGCAATTGGAGGGGATGTAATTGCCAATCGACGAAAGGGGGAATGGAGGTTTTTGGGAATGGGATTGAAGGGAATCTATCTCTTTTTCACTCGGTGCAATGGAGTATTATTCTAATGGAAGACAAGGCCTTACTCTAAAACACATAATAAGATATAAGCTACTGAACAAGGGTTTTATCGGGTCCTGCAATGTGGTGTTTATGGAATTAACTACCGAGACGCCCTTTTTACCTTTACACAACTCCGGAGGCAGGAGGCGCAGAATAAACAATAATAATAATAAAGCACACAATAAAAAAAACACAATCCTCATATCCGCAACAATATATATATATATATATATATATATATATATATATATATATATATATATATATATATATATATATATATATATCGGTCCCTCGAGCGACTTGGCTTGCTTCGACCTCTCCACGGCATCAAAGTTTGAGTGTTTTCCCGTTCGTTTCTTTGTCAAATTTCCGCTGCGTATTTTGTTGTGAATGTGTTATTGTGTGTTTCTATTTGGTTTTGGTTTTGTAGTTGTTGCATATTTGTGTGTAATTAGTCATTTCTTTGTTTGCGCCTCATGCGCCTCATGCGGCCTGGTGTCTCATGCGGCCTCCTCGTCTCGACTTGTGCCCCGCCCCCTACATCTCGTTTTTCTTTCACCTCTGCTCCTGCTTTCTCAAATCCACGTTCTCACTTAGAGACTTTTCCCAGATTGTTTTTCATGGTTTTGTTTAAATATTTATTTAAATATGTTTAAACCGCAGCCATGATGCTGACGCCGCCCCCCCCCCCCCCCACCCCACAGAATTTCCATGTTTTAAACGTTTCCCAGTGTGTACCCTGGATTAGAATAGGTACGCCGTATCCCTGCGTGTCGTAAGAGGCGACTAAGAGGGTTGGCGTCAGGAGGGGCATCCGGCCAAAAAACATTGCCTCAAAAAGAGAACCATGACAATTACAACTACATGTGGGCAGGGTACAGCCCGAAGTGGAGATCGGTTTCTGAGGTTTGGGACATGGATTGTAGGGACAATGACAGGGAGATCAGGAGAAGTGGTGGAAGTAATGGTCAGAAGAAGAGTGGACATATGTTGTGTGCAAGAGACGAAATGGAAGGGAAGTGGTGTGAGAATGAAGGGTAGGCAGGGACAGAAATACAAGTTTGTGTGGCAAGGGTGCCTGGAGGGTGTGAATGGTGTTGGTGTCCTGTTTTCTGAGGAGTTTGTAGACAGTGTGGTGAGTGTGACTAGAGTGAGTGATAGGTTGATGATGGTGAAAATGATGATTGGAAAGCTCTTGGTGAACGTCATCTCGGGATATGCTCCGCAGGTTGGTCGAAGCGATGAAGAGAAGGACAAGTTCTGGTGTGTGATAGAGAAGCTGATGGAAAACGTGAAAGATGAGGAAGTTGTTGTGGTAGGAGGAGACCTAAATGGACATGTGGGAAGGAGTATGGATGGTTTTGACGGAGTTCATGGGGGTTACGGATATGGTGTGAGAAATGGAGAAGGTGAAAGGATTTTGGAATTTGCTGATGGAGCTGATTTGTTGATTTGTAATACTCAGTTCCAGAAAGAGGATAATAAGCTTGTTACATACACGTCAGGTGGGTCGACGACAACCGTTGACTACCTGATGGTGCGTAGGCGAGATAGGAGGCACCTCCGGGACACAAAGGTGATCCCGGGGGAGGAGGCTGTTTCACAGCACCACTTGGTTGTCTACGACGTAAGGGTGAAAGGTGCGAGGAGAGCTCGGCGGGTGAAGTACCAACCGAGAATGAAGGTGTGGAGGTTGAAAGAGGTGACAGTAAGGGAGGCATTAAAAGAGAGGCTGAGTAGGGTCGAGGATGATGTGGTTGAGCTTGAAAGTGGTTGGCTGTCAATGAAAGCTAGTCTGTTGGGAGCCGTTGGTGAGGTCTGTGGATGGACAAAAGGACCACCGAGGCACTCGGAAACATGGTGGTGGGATGATGAAGTTGGAAAGAGGATTGACAAGAAGAGGAAGAAGTTCAAGGAGTGGCAGAAGGCGAAGGGTACGGGAGCAGAAGCAGCAGAGCATGAAAGTTATAAGGCAGCCAGGAAGGCTGCAAAGAAAGAGGTAGCAAAGGCGCAGGAGGCATGTAGGAAAATGTTCGGAGAACGCTTGGATTCGGAAGAGGGTCAGAAAGCAGTATTCAGGAATGCAAAGCAGAGAGCGAAAGAGAGGTGTGATGTGATGGGGTTGAGTTGCTTGAAGGATGAAGTGGGACAAATCGTTGTCGACCCAGATGGAATTAAAGGAAGATGGAAAAGATATATGGAAATGCTGTTGAATACAGAGAATGAATGGGATGGCAACATAGAGAGTAACCCAGTTTTAGAATCGGCAGAGAAGATAACTGAGAAGGAAGTTGAGGAAGCGATAAAAGCAATGAAGGGTAGAAAAGCGGGAGGGCCGACGGGAGTTGTGGGAGATATGTTGAAGGCAGCAGGAAGTTTGGGTGTGAAGAGAATGACAGAGATCTGTAATCTGGTGGTGAAAGAAGGCCGCATTCCAGTGGATTGGGAACTGAGTACCCTCGTCCCTCTATACAAGGGGAAAGGTGACCCTCTGGAGTGTGGCTCGTACCGAGCGATAAAGTTATTGGAGCATGGAATGAAGGAATTGGAAAGGGTGTTGGAGAGGAGTATAAGGAAGAAAGTGAAGATCGACGAAATGCAGTTTGGATTCATGCCAGGAAGAGGAATGACAGACGCGCTTTTCATTGTGAGGCAGTTGCAGGAGAAGTACATGGAGAAGAGGAAGAAGTTGTTTCTTGGGTTTGTTGATCTGGAGAAAGCATTCGATCGGGTTCCACGCAAAGTATTGACATGGGCATTGAGGAAGTTGGGAGTGGAGGAATGGTTGATCAGAGTAGTGATGGCAATGTACAAAAGAGCGCGCACAGCTGTAAGGACGAAGGACGGGAACAGTGGTGAGTTTGAGGTGAAGGTGGGAGTGCATCAGGGGTCGGTACTAAGTCCACTACTATTTGTAGCTGTGATGGAGGTGCTGGCTCAGAACGTAAAGGAGGGTTTACCGTGGGAGTTGTTGTCTGCAGATGATCTGGTGTTGATTGCGGAAAGTATGGATGGACTGAAGGAAAAGATGAACACGTGGAAGGAATGTATGGAGACAAAAGGTCTGAAGGTGAATATCGGAAAGACGAAGGTGATGGCAAGTGGTAAAGCATGTGGCGAGGTGGAAAGAACTGGGAAGTGGCCATGTGCTGTGTGCAGGAAGGGTGTCGGAGTGAACTCCATTCAGTGTACAATGTGCGCTGAGTGGGTTCATCAAAAATGTAGTGGTCTGAGAGGGTCATTAACCAGTGTGGCAGCTACATTCAAATGTAAGGTGTGCACAGAGGGAGCTGCAGATGGAGGAAATGTTGAGTTGGATCTTGGAGACGGCGTGAAGCTGGAAGGTGTGAAAACTTTTTGCTACCTCAGAGACATGCTGAATGGAGAAGGTGGATCAGACTCGGCAACGGTTGCTCGAGTGAGATGTGCATGGAAGAAGTTTCTGGAACTGAGTGGCGTGCTGATGATGAGGGAAGTGTCGTTGAAGCTGAAGGTAAAGGTGTATGCTGCATGTGTGAGAAGTGTTATGATTTATGGGAGCGAGACATGGGTAATGAACGTAGAGCAGCAACGAAGGTTGGAAAGGGTGGAAATGCGAATGGTTCGACTGATGTGCGGAGTATCGTTGAGAGAGAGGAAGACAAATGATGAATTGCGAAAGATGATGGGAATAGAGCCTGTGATTGATGCTGTGAAGAGGAACAGGTTGAGATGGTTTGGTCATGTGTTGAGGAAGGGTGAAAGTGACTGGTTGAGAAGAGTGATGGAAATGAATGTAGAAGGAAGTAGAAGACGGGGAAGACCGAGAAAGACTTGGCTAAAGATGGTGGAAGAAGAAATGCGGGCAAGGGGGTTAACAAGGAGAGATGCAGAAAATAGGGCAAAATGGAGAAGATTGTCATGGGGACCGCAAGGCTAACCCCCGCTCTAGCAGCGAAAATGGCCTTTAAAATGCATGTTGTTTGTTGTATATATATATATATATACAGTCACGTGAAAAAGTAAGTACACCCCATGTAAATGTTGGACTTTTTAAACATATTTCAACATACAGCTATTTGATCTTCATTTCAACAATATTGATAGATAAAGGTGATATAATATAACAAATATCATGAAACATTTACATTTTTTCGTCCATTGTATAATTTAAATACACATAAATGCAAATTTTGCATGTGGAAAAAGTAAGTACACCCCTACATTTATCACTACTTCAAATACCTAAAATTAGAATCAGGTGCACCAGCTCAGGTGCAAATGATTAGAACATCGTTAGAGAGGATCTTGGAGGAACCTGTCTTATTTAAACCTCAGACATTTAGTTTGGTTTTCTCTTTGTTGTTGAAGTGTGCGGCGTCACCATGCCTAGATCAAAAGAGGTCTCTGAGGCCTTCAGAAAGAAGGTTATAGATGCCTATGAGTCTGGGAAGGGATTAAAAAAGATATCCAAACAATTTGAAATCAATCTTTCGACTGTGCGGAAGATCATCTACAAGTGGAGAAGATTCCAAACAACTGCCAACTTGGTCAGGCCAGGCCGCCCTAGCAAGTTCAGCCCAAGAGCAGACCGCAAGATGCTGAAAGAAGTCTCGAAGAACCCCAGAATGTTATCACGGGACCTACAGGTAGCTTTTGCCACTGTTGATGTCAAAGTGCACGAGTCTACCATTAGAAAGAGGCTGCACAAATTTGATCTACATGGGAGATGTGCCAGGAGGAACCCTTTGCTGTCCAGAAAGAACATCAGGGCAAGACAAAAGTTTGCCAATGAACACCTTGGCAAAGACCAGCACTTCTGGAACAATGTGCTCTGAACAGATGAGTCAAAGGTAGAGCTATTTGGCCACAGTACCAGAAGACATGTTTGGCGAAAACCAAAGACAGCATTTGACCACAAGAACCTGATACCAATTGTAAAGCATGGTGGTGGGAATATTATGGTTTGGGGCAGCTTTGCTGCATCAGGGCCTGGGCAGCTCACCATCATAGAATCCACTATGAATTCTTCAGTGTACCAGAGGGTGCTTGAGGATAATGTGAGGCCATCTGTCGGAAAGTTGAAGCTCAACCGAAAGTGGACATTGCAACATGACAATGACCCTAAACATACCAGTAAATCCACCAAGGAATGGCTGAAAAGAAAGAAATGGAGGGTTCTGGAATGGCCAAGTCAAAGCCCGGATCTAAATCCCATCGAGATGTTGTGGGGGGATTTGAAACGAGCTGTGTATGCAAGAAACCCCTCAAACATCGCATAGCTGAAAGAATTCTGTATGGAGGAGTGGGCAAAAATTTCTCCCAGTCAATCTCAGAGACTGGTAGACAGTTGCAAGAAACGCCTACTTGAGGTTGTTTCCGCCAAAGGGGGCAATACCACCTATTCGAGCCAAGGGTGTACTTACTTTTTCCACATGCAAAATTTGCATTTATGTTTATTTAAATTATACAATGGACTACAAAATGGAAATGTTTCATGATATTTGTTATATTATATCACCTTTATCGATCAATATTGTTGAAATGATGATCAAATAGCTGTATGTTGAAATATGTTGAAAAAGTCAAAACTTTACATGTGGTGTACCTACTTTTTCACGTGACTGTATATATATATTGTTACAGACGCGGTTGTGGATGTTGGTTTACCGAGCGGTTTGGTATGACCGCGTCTGCACGTTTACCCGATTATACTCGAACGTTTGCCGAGTCACGCTACGCTAAATCAATTGAGGAAAAGGACACAACGGCTGGGTTAAAATGACACGACACCAAGGGTTCAGTTCTCAAGACCTCCGGAGGAGGTTATAATATTGCGGAAGGTCAGATTACAGGGATGAGAGAGACAGCATAGTAAGGTAGGCACTTAATTACGGTCTTATAGTAGCCCTGACAGACGACAGATAAACAGGACAAAACTGACTCACACGGGGATTGATGGCAAGGAAAGCGGGCAGTCGATGGCTCAAGGTGCACTCTTGGCTCAAGGACAGAATCGACCCGGTCCGGTCCAAAGATGCGGGGAGGTATCGTCGTGCTGGGGGTGGCGTCCTTTGCTCTCCGTAGTTCAGGCGCATCTGACTTCACATCCGGTAAGTCGCAGCGTATCTCCGGCGGGGAGTGACACGCCCTCGGCTCGTTAGCTCCGCCCCAGATGGAATCGGCCCGTTGCTTCTCATTGGGTGCGGGGGGTTACCGGCTCCGCCCTTGACGAGGGGCCGACAGGCAGCCCCTTCGTGGTAACCCCATCGGCGCACATGGGTAATGGCGGCTAACCGAGCCGGAGTGAGGACGCACACTCCCCGCGCGCGCCGTTGTTGTAGTTGTTGTAGTTGTTGTTGTAGTTGTTGTTTGGGGAAGAAGATGGGAGGAGGTATGGGAAGGTCCTAAACTCACTACTGGTGCCATATAATCACATTCTGGTGCAACGAAGAGTCAGAATTAATGGAAACGAGTCCTTAACTGACATAGACTAAGAATAACTAGCAAGATGTCCGAAAGTTGTCTACGTGAGATGCGGTGGACCTGGGCACGACATTTAATGGGGGAAAAAAGGGGAAGGTCGGTTCTACAGAGTGTTATTTACAGGCAATGGGACTAGGGAATGGGGGATTGGGGATAGTTGGGGAGTATTGGGGAAATAGGGGAATATTTACAAGCGGATATGGAGGCCAAATGCCATATCCGCAACATTGCACCCTTCTCTACCCTCGGGGCGGCCCGACCCGATAAATTTTTACCTATTTTAGTGTGGCACTCAGATGTAGTTCCCTCTACTATTAACTCTACCCTGAGTGCGACAGTTTTACAGATATTCACAAATGAGTAAATATGTCCCCCTGCGACGTTGCACCCTTCTCCTCTCAGAAACACACCCACAGGATAACCGAATCCGGAAAGAATTCGCAAACTAAACATACAGCCGGTAGGGAGCATTATTTACACAAGACTACGCTGATATTTACACTACGATCCAGGACCTGTTTTTGGAGGAACACATGCAGATGTTATGCATAGTGAGAGCACGCATGCCAGCATCGATACACCAACCCACGAGTGCTCTGTGGCCTTACGGCCTTTAATAATGTGCAGAGCACCCCATCCAAGCACCAAAAGCACCACCCCAGCACCAATCGGTGCTGTCACCATTGTTCATTAAAATAAAAACAACAACCCCTAACCCTGCAGGTGTCTCTTGCTCTTCGTGTGGTGCACTTGGCCTTCTTGCCTCCTTCAAAAAGAAAGAAAGGCGCCAACCGCGTCCATTTCTTTATTGTGGCCGTCAGGGGGCCAACTATTAGTGGTTCACCTGTTTGGCATAGGTGCCACGTTGACCCAGAGGTCCATCAATGGGTGGTGCTTGGCCGCAAAAGAACTGCGGTCCATTGTGGGTGGCCACCAACATTGCGGTCCATATGGTGTATCGATCCAGGCAGCAAGCAGCGAAAGTGCAGGCCCACAACTGCGGAGCCAGCACCTCTCTCTCCTCTGTCTCTGCCCCAAAGCCAGATCCTCGGAGGTGGGAGACAAAAGAAAAGACAAGTGAGTAAGGTGGTAAGGGCGCAAAAGTGCACGCAATGTAAGGTAATGCACACTGGGGGCACATGGGAACCAGGTGAGACAGGTACGTTCCTACCGTACGCCCCCCCCCCCACCAGGTAACCTACATGGCCCCTCCCTTACCCCTTACTGTATCCACAAAACACAACACTACCCATAAACATCTACTTTACAAATCAACAAACGTCCCTACTGTCTTCCCCGTTCCTCCCATAAACCAAATTCGTCTTCTCTCCCTCCTAACCAATCAAATTTGCTATTTCCAACTCTCATCAAAATTTGCCATCTCCAACTGAACATCAAAATTTGCCATTACCAATTCATCATCAGTCCCTCCTAGGGAGGGAGAGATGGAATCACCCCAATGTCTCATCCACGTCGTGATGCGTCTCACAAATCCTCACAGCAATTCTCATTTCCTGCAACAGAACAAAGAAAACACAGGTGTGGAGTCATCATCACCACAGGTAAGTGGCTGCGTATGGTGCGACAGGTTCATCAATCCTAACTATTTCCTAAATGACTTTAACAACTTTACACTACCCGGGGTCTTTCTCCGGCCAAACCATTGGCCCTCTTACACTATGGGTTCTAAAAACCAATTCCCATTGAGCAAACTGTGGTGCTTTTCAATTTGGGGTCTCACTCCCCCGATTCATCTCCCGGTGCCCTCGCACAATTTCTGGGCTGTGGCGTGTACCTCTCCCAGCGGGTCTACCCACCTGCACACCTCCACCACTGCAGTTGCCTCCGAGCTTACCTGCTCCTTACCCTAACCTAACTACCTGGGGAAGGCCCTCTGGCGCTCTCCCCACTCGGTGCCCTCTCTGGCACTTGGCTACCCGGGTCCGTCCTCCGGATCCTCGGGCCCCACTGACACTAACGGCTCCCAGAGCCCACCTGCGGCCTCACCTGGCCGACATCCTCACAGTGGTGGAGTGCCCAACCAACTACACACACTAACAGGCTACACGCCCAGCCATTTCCACAACACTAATGCACCCATCCACAACACCATTCTGCAACCGCACCACAAATGCCAATATCCAACCACAATTTACCTATACCCTCTACCTAACACTTACACTACCCGCCCCGGGTACTCGTGAAAGGGGTCCACTCTTCCCCCATCCACACCTTCGCACCATGCACACCACTCCGTACCACTTACTCCAACTCTCTCCACACACCTGTACTTGCACACCTGTGCTCTCACACCTGGTGCCACCTGCACCCTTCTCTCCCCAAGCGCATTCGCGCTGATCCACACACTCACTACTCATACACTGCTCCACACACCTGTCCAGTTGCACACCTGTGCAATCACACCTGGTGCCACCTGCACCCTTCTCTCCCCAAGCGCATTCGCGCTGATCCACAACACTCACTACTCACACACTGCTCCACACACCTGTCCAGTTGCACACCTGTGCAATCACACCTGTTCAATTCTCACACACACGGCATCATCTCAGCTAACTACTCCCTTCTGAAACTTGCGCGTCCCAGTCGTCCCTTTAAACTATTGCGCTCCCTCGTCATTATCATCCATACTAATCTACCTGCGTCCCCACTACAGGTATCAGTCACTAACTAAACTTAACGTTACCTAATGTCATCTTCTAGGTCCCTATCAATTTAACCTAACCCACCCGGGCTAGTTTTCACTGCCATACACCCCATAATCTATTGCGCATTTGCCCCACTATGGGAAGGGTGGCAGGGATGCCCCCCTTACCCACCGGGCCCATCGCTCATCAATCCCCCAGTCCTCTGGCACTAATAAGCCCCCCTTATTCAGAGGTACTGGGTCCCGCCTCGGCATCTAAAGCCGAGGCAATCCACGGGGGCGCCTGCTCGCCGGTGTAAGGTCTTATCCGGTCGGCGTGGACTATCTGAGGGAGGGCTCGTGGCCCCATTTTGATCTTAATGACCACGTCACAGATTTGCGACAGGACGACTCCTGGGCCTTGCCAGGGGGAGGTGAGCTTTGGGCACCTTCCCTTCCGCCTCCGGGGATTAAAGAACCAAATCTTCATCCCCGGAGCGTATTGACTCCCCTGGCTCCGGTCGTCGTACCTGCGCTTCATCTTTTCCCCCGCCAGATGGAGTTGGCGGCGGGCGAAGGCATGGACTAGCTCCATGCCTTCCTCTAGGTGACGTGCGTACCCCTCCCTCGGCGGGTTAACCACTGTGTCTGGCACGGGACCGCATAGCAAGTCGGCGGGAGCCCGTAACTCCCGCCCATACATAAGCAACGCTGGACTGCATGCGGTGGCCCCGTGCTGGCTGGTTCGGTAGGCCATAAGCAAATAAGGGAGATGTTCGTCCCAGTCATCCTGACGGGTGGCGGTGAACAGTGCCAGTTGTTGTATCAATGTTCTGTTGAACCGTTCCACCATCCCGTCAGATTGTGGCCGCAAGGGCGTGGTTCTTGTTTTCCGAATTGACAGGAGACTGCACACATCTTTTAGCAATTTGCTCTCAAAATTTCGTCCCTGGTCGGTGTGCAACTCCTGTGGAATCCCATGCCGGCACACAAATCCTTCCACGAAGGCCTGCGCTACCACCCCTGCTTCTTGGTTGGGGAGGGCGTAGGCCTCCGGCCACTTGGTGAAGTAGTCCATCACAACGAGGATGTACTTATTACCTAGGCGGGTGCGGGGTAGTGGGCCTAGGATATCCATGGCCACCCGCTCTAGGGGGGCCCCCACCTGGTGTAATTGAAGGGGGGCCCTCATCCTCCGTGCTGGTCCCTTTTTGGCAGTACAGGCGTCGCATCTCCGACACCAGTCCTGTATGTCGCGCCCCATATTCACCCAATAAAACCTCCGGCGTACCTGCGATGTCGTCTTTGTCCTGCCCAAATGGCCGCCGGGGCGGGTACCATGCACCTGTTGCAATATATCGGTCTTAAATTTATTTGGGACTACCACCAGCCAGGAAGTTCTATCAGAGGGAACCTCCACCCACTTGCGATACAAGATGTTATCCTTCAATTCCAGGGTCTGCCACTGAGCCCAATATGCCTTAGTTTGCGCCCCGAGGGGGGTGACCTCTTCCCCCTTTGGTCTTTGCCCCAATTTGACCCAATTAAATACTGGCCCCAGGACAGGATCCTCCTGCTGGGCCGTGCTCCATGCCAAAGTTCCGAATTCCTCATCTGCGGTTAGTGGCAAAATTGGCCCTCTCACCCGGGTTGCCCGGACAACGAGGGTCGGGTCCGAATCGCCCAATTGTTCCCTCTCCTCGTGTCTCGCACAAAATTTGCAGTTTTCCCCCAGACAAGGACGCCGAGAGAGTGCGTCCGCATTACCATGGGCCTTCCCGGCCCTATGGGCCACATCAAAATCGTACTGCTGCAGCTTTTCCAACCACCTTGCAATTTGGCCCTCTGGTTCCTTGAACCGAAGGAGCCATTGCAAGGAGGAATGGTCAGTTCTAACCAAAAATTTCCGCCCGTACAAGTACGGGTGGAAATGGTTCATGGCAGCCAGCATAGCCAATAACTCTTTGCGAGTGACGCAATAATTTCTCTCGGGCCTACTTAAGGCCCGACTATAATAACCAATCACTCTCTCCACGCCCTCCTGTGTCTGAGACAAAACTGTGCCCAATCCTTCCTGGCTCGCATCCGTGTCCAGGGTAAATGCCCCGTTGCTAGTGGGGTACGCTAGAAGGGGTGCGGATGTCAGACACCCCTTCAATTTTTGGAAGGCCTCGTGGCACTCCCGTGTCCAATTAAATCGCGTCCCCTTCTCCGTAAGCCGGTGGAGGGGACGGGCCAACTCCGCAAATTTCGCCACAAAGCGCCGGTAGTAGGAGCAGAGTCCCAAAAATCCCCGCACCTCTTTGATGGTACGTGGTGCGGGCCACTCCTCTACCGCTTTAATTTTGTCTGGGTCCGTTTTTACCCCCTCGCGGCCGATCACGTGACCTAGATAGGCCACCTCTCTTGCAAACAAAGTGCACTTACTCGGGTTCAGCTTCAACCCTGCCTGTCTGAGGCACCCGAACACCTGGTCCAAATTAGCTACTGCCTGGGGGAACGTTTGGGCATGTACCAGGACGTCATCCAGGTACACCAGGCATGACTGCCATGGCATGCCGCCTAGTACATGCTCCATCAATCTTTCAAAGGTGGCGGGGGCGTTACACAAACCAAACGGCATCACAGTAAATTGATACAGTCCCTTACCTGTGGAAAATGCCGTTTTCTCCTTCCCTGCCCTATCCATCTCCACCTGCCAATACCCACTCTTGAGGTCCAAAGTCGAGAACCAATTTGAGCCCGCAACGGCATCGAGGGTGTCATCAATTCTTGGCAGGGGATATGAGTCCTTGAGTGTCACGTTGTTTAGCTGGCGATAGTCCACGCAGAACCGCGTGGTCCCATCCTTCTTTTTGACCAGCACAACAGGTGACATCCAAGGACTTCCCGAGGGCTCGATCACGCCTGCGTCGAGCATTTTTTCAACCTGCTCGTCAGCTTCCGCCCTCTTGCTCCAAGGGAGCCGTCGGGCGGCCTGACGAATAGGCCGGGCCTCACCGGTGTGGATCTGATGTTTCACCAGGCCCGTACGTCCAATATCCTCGGTGGACAGGGAGAAGAGGTCCAAATGGGACCCAACCAGTTTGTGTAAGTAGTCTAGTAGGAAGACTAGGTCCCCCTGCACCCCCCGGAGATATACTTCTAATCAGTGTTTCTAGATTGGAAAAAATGTGTAGAAAATGACTAGCTATGGCCCCAAGCTGAAATAATGTCCCACATACCATTTTTATGCAAATTACTGCTGCCATTATCAAAAAAAGACTAGGTCCCCCTGCACCCCCCGGAGATATACTTCTAATCAGTGTTTCTAGATTGGAAAAAATGTGTAGAAAATGACTAGCTATGGCCCCAAGCTGACAAAATGTCCCACATACCATTTTTATGCAAATTACTGCTGCCATTATCAAAAAAAGACTAGGTCCCCCTGCACCCCCCGGAGATATACTTCTAATCAGTGTTTATAGATTGGAAAAAATGTGTAGAAAATGACTAGCTATGGCCCCAAGCTGAAAAAATGTCCCACATACCATTTTTATGCAAATTACTGCTGCCATTATCAAAAAAAGACTAGGTCCCCCTGCACCCCCCGGAGATATACTGAAACTGGCAGTGACTGGTGATTGAAATGCGGTGCCTTTTTGTGTTTCAGGTCGAGGTACGTGAACTCCCCACGATCTACAGCAACCAGGAAGAGACTGATACCAGGGTGGTTCTGTACCTCCATCATGCTGCTACCATCGGATACAAGAACGCTGTAGTCAGAACACCGGACACAGACATCCTCCTGATCCTGCTCCACCATGCCCACAACATCAAGCTGACGGTGTACCTGGATACAGGGTCAGGGAAGCATCGCCAACTTGTCAACGTCTCTGAGCTGGCAGAATCCCTGGGAGAGGACTACTGTGCCACTCTCCTGGGGTACTATGTGTTCAGCGGAGAAGACTGCACCAGTGCCTTCAAAGGGAAGGGAAAAGTCGGGCCCTTGAAAAAGCTGGAGAAGAATCCCAGGTTTCACAGGGCATTCGGTGAATTTCACAGGGTATTTAGAAAAATAAAACTTTGTGTTAACGTCTGTGTAGACGGACCTTAATATGAGTCTATTATTTCGTAAAACTGTGATTATTTTGTAAATAAAGCACTAATTAGCATACTAGTATACCATAGACACATGTAATCATGTTATGAATAGTTCTATCATGATCTATGCCCTTCAAAACATGGGTCTAGACACCTTCATTTTTCAATTATCTGCAATATTGGCTGAGATATGTCAAAAATCGTTTTTTTGATAATGGCAGCAGTAATTTGCATAAAAATGGTATGTGGGACATTGTTTCAGCTTGGGGCCATAGCTAGTCATTTTCTACACATTTTTTCCAATCTAGAAACACTGGTTAGAAGTATATCTCCGGGGGGGTGCAGGGGGACCTAGTCTTTTTTTGATAATGGCAGCAGTAATTTGCATAAAAATGGTATGTGGGACATTTTTTCAGCTTGGGGCCATAGCTAGTCATTTTCTACACATTGTTTCCAATCTAGAAACACTGATTAGAAGTATATCTCCGGGGGGTGCAGGGGGACCTAGTCTTCCTACTAGACTAAAGGCCTCCCTCTGGGTACCTCCCAACTCTACGCTACTACGATTTACCATCTCGCAAATGGGATCGGGCCAATTCCTACTTGTTATTGAAGGCTCCCCCCGGGGTCGGCTCGGCTGGACGTTCTCGCCCCTCACTGTCGCGACTTCCTCAACTGGGGTGCAGCCAGCTACCCTCGTGCCCCTTACTATAGTGCGTGGTTCTGTACTCATATTTATTACTCGGACGGCCACTACCGGTCCGTCCGTTTTTACAAGGGTGCGGCCCACGATTAAACCCGGTATGGACTGCGCTGCCACCGGTTCGACCAGGCCGCAGGACTCCTGCCATGTTGGGCGAGCTGCCCACCGGGCCGGCACTATCGCCTCGGCCCTTGGGGGGATGGTCACGGCCTCGGAAGCCTCCAGCTCCGCTCTCTCGGCCGTGCTCACTCCCCCTAACGGCAGCTCTTCTACTCCCACCTGCAGGATCCCCCGGCACAAGTCGATTTTACAGCCGCTGGCAGTCAACAGGTCCAACCCTATTAAACATGGGTCGCACACCTCCGCCACCCAAACATCTATCTCCCTCCTTACCGACCCTAACTTGAGGGTCACAGAACCACGCCCTATGATCGGGGCCGTTACCCCGGTAGCAAGCTGCAAACTATAATTTTGCAGGCGCTGGATCTTATCCCAGCCACCTGCGCTCGAATCAAGGACCACAGGGCTGATGATCGTGGCGCTAGCTCCTGTGTCCACTACGGCGTCTACCCCCACGCCGGCAATTTTGCATCTAATTGTCAGGCTACCGGTTCCAATTTGGCCACAATAAATGACCTGTCGCGTCAATGAGGGCTCTCCTCCATCCTCTTCTGCCGAACACCGCCCTACGTGCCCGACACCTTCTAGTTTCCCGGGGTCTGGCGGGGGGGTGTCTGGGGTCGGCTAACCCGCTCCCCCCTGGGCGGAGTTGAGGACCTCAACCGCCGGGGATCATCCCGGCGCGTGGCTCGACAGTGCCGCGCCAGGTGACCCAGACGGTTGCAAGTGTAGCACCTCACCTGGTAAGGTGCTTGTCTCCGGAATTCCAAATTTCCCCCCCTGTAGGTCCGAATTGGATTACCCGCTCGTGGTCCACCGCGGGCCACCTCCGGGGCCGCCTGCCATGGTCCAGGTCCCGCCAGGCGCTGGTCCACCAGCCTCCGGACCATGCCCGCCAGGTCAGGACCCACGTCGGGGGCGGGCCCCCTAAGGGGTCCGCCCTCCATCGGGGGTCCCACCTGGCGGACCGCCATTGCGAGACGCTCGCCCCCCCGGGCCAGGGGCCTCGCTGCTTCCCAACGGGCCGCAGCGTCAGCCGCCTGGCTCAGAGTCTGCGGGCGCCACATGGCGAGCTGTTGCCGGAGCTCAATGTCCGGGAGGGCCTGGATAAAATGGTCCAGCGCCAGGCTTTCCCGGGAATCCGCTGCCATGCTAGCATGTGCGATCCCCACTGCGCGGCGAATGTCGTGGGCAAGTTCCCCGATGGCTTCCTGGGGCTTGCGCTTTCGCAGCGCGGGCTGAGCTTTAACAAGCTCGCTCTGCTGTTCTATGCCGAATCGATTAATTAGGGCGTCGCGGAGGGCTGGCAGGGTGAGAGCACCCGCTGGTAATGCCGTCAGCACCTCCGCCGCCGCGCCGCGCAATGCGGCCACCAGGTGTACTCCACCTTCGTCCTCACCCCAACCGTTGCCCTTACACACACAGTCGAACTGCGCCAGGTACGCGCGTAGATCACTCTTGCCGTCATACGGCGCGAGTGGTACCTTGTGGGACCACCTCGCATGCGAGTCGTTGCCCGCCTGCCGGACCCCGTGCATCGCCCCTTGCGGGGTCAGCGCGGGGCCGAACCGGCCGGGCCCCCACAGTACATTACCCCCAAGGGGCTCTCGTGCCTCCCCGGTCCCTCCAACAACTACCCCTGTTGGTGTCGATGCATGGGTCACACCTCCGCAACCCGCTACCCATTCCATACCACCACAACCTTGCTCACCCACACCTCGCACCTCTCGTTCCATACCCTCCGGACCAGCCATACACCTCACTCGTGGCCTCTCACGAACATCCGGGTCTATTTCGACCCCCAAGCTTATTAAATCCCCTGGCGCATCATACGCACGACCATATTGGTCACCACTTACACCGGGTCCTCTTTCTCTTCGCTTCTCCTCCATCACCTGCGAATCCCTCATCCGGTTAATGAGCACATCATCACGATCCGAACACAGACTTTGGACCAATTCTTTTACTTCCTCCTTTATCTCTTTCTTATCCTCTCTCCGTCGCTTCTTAATTTCGCTCACCCCTTCTTCCACTTCTTCTAATTTCTGCTTCACCTCCTTCATCTCTTCGTGCGCCCCTTTAAGTTCTTCCTCTAACTCCACTTTATTTTTTTCTATGTGCTCCCGCACCTCCCGCTCTTTAACCTCCATCACCTCTACCACCTTGTCCATTTTCCTCGTCAGGTCCTCATGTACCGTCTGACACTCTTTTTTAATTACCCCTACGTCCTTTTTCATCTCCTTCTGTGTCGATTTTAAACCCTCTATTACCGCTGTGTTCTTCTTTACCTGGTCCCCCAACTCCTTTTGTCCCACTGTCAGTTGTTCTACTCCCAGCGTCAACTCCTCTATACCCCCTTGCAGTTTTACAGTCCCCTTTCTCACCTCCTTCTCCATGCGCTCCTTACAGTGCCTCACCTCCTCGCGCACTCCTCCGACCTCCTCACTCACTCCTCTTCTGATCTCCTCTCCCATCACTTGCATCTCCTGCCCAGATGCCACCCTCATCTGCTCCATTTCCTCCCTGTGAGCATCCAGTTTGGTTTCTACCCCCATTCTGACCCCCTCTATCTGCTGCCCCATTTGTTTAACTTCCCTTTCCGCTTGGTCCCTCATGTCCCTCAATTTGCCTTCCATACTGTTTTCTAACCCCTCTAACCCCTTTTGCATCCCTTCCATTTGATTCTCTTGAGCGGCCATTCTGTTTTCTACCCCCATTAACCCCTCCTGTATTTCCCCTAATCTATCGTCTAATTTCCCAAATTTCTTGTCTAATCCCTTAAAATTATTGTCTAATCCCTTAAAATTATTGTCTAATCCCTTAAAATTATTGTCTAATCCCTTAAAATTATTGTCTAATCCCTCACTGGTACCCCTCGCTTCGTCCCTCATTACCCCCATTTGGTTTCCCATTACCCCCAATTGCTCACTCTGCAGTTTGAGGGACGCCTGCATTTGTACCATAAATTGCTCCATGAGGGCCTGCATTTGGGCCATCCCTCCCACTTGTGCAGCGGGTGCGGCCGCCGTAGCAATGTGCGAGGCGCCATTTTGTGCGCCCGCAACGTCGGGCGCAACGACGCTATTTTGTGCGTCTGCTACCCTCACTGCTTCGCTCTCCTTATGTCCCTCATTTTGGACCTGGACCGACCCTGCCTCACTCTCCTCTACCAGACCCCAGCCGACTTGGTCTGCCATAGCGCGACTTTCAAAATTCGGGTTTTTATTTTTTGTAAAACACAATCAAATTTCGCCGTTATAATTTCGAGCGCGGGAAACGCGCTCCGGATCGAATTCTACCTCCCAACACCAATTGTTACCCTAGTGGTACAATTGGTGTTCCAAAATTTGGGCCTAATAAATTTAGTCCCAGGTCCGAATCCGACACTCCTGACACCAATTTTACAGACGCGGTTGTGGATGTTGGTTTACCGAGCGGTTTGGTATGACCGCGTCTGCACGTTTACCCGATTATACTCGAACGTTTGCCGAGTCGCGCTACGCTAAATCAATTGAGGAAAAGGACACAACGGCTGGGTTAAAATGACACGACACCAAGGGTTCAGTTCTCAAGACCTCCGGAGGAGGTTATAATATTGCGGAAGGTCAGATTACAGGGATGAGAGAGACAGCATAGTAAGGTAGGCACTTAATTACGGTCTTATAGTAGCCCCGACAGACGACAGATAAACAGGACAAAACTGACTCACACGGGGATTGATGGCAAGGAAAGCGGGCAGTCGATGGCTCAAGGTGCACTCTTGGCTCAAGGACAGAATCGACCCGGTCCGGTCCAAAGATGCGGGGAGGTATCGTCGCGCTGGGGGTGGCGTCCTTTGCTCTCCGTAGTTCAGGCGCATCTGACTTCACATCCGGTAAGTCGCTGCGTATCGCCCCAGATGGAATCGGCCCGTTGCTTCTCATTGGGTGCGGGGGGTTACCGGCTCCGCCCGTGACGAGGGGCCGACAGGCAGCCCCTTCGTGGTAACCCCGTCGGCGCACATGGGTAATGGCGGCTAACCGAGCCGGAGTGAGGACGCACACTCCCCGCGCGCGCCGTTGTTGTAGTTGTTGTAGTTGTTGTTGTAGTTGTTGTTTGGGGAAGAAGATGGGAGGAGGTATGGGAAGGTCCTAAACTCACTACTGGTGCCATATAATCACATTCTGGTGCAACGAAGAGTCAGAATTAATGGAAACGAGTCCTTAACTGACATAGACTAAGAATAACTAGCAAGATGTCCGAAAGTTGTCTACGTGAGATGCGGTGGACCTGGGCACGACATTTAATGGGGGAAAAAAGGGGAAGGTCGGTTCTACAGAGTGTTATTTACAGGCAATGGGACTAGGGAATGGGGGATTGGGGATAGTTGGGGAGTATTGGGGAAATAGGGGAATATTTACAAGCGGATATGGAGGCCAAATGCCATATCCGCAACAATATACTAGCTGAGGTACCCGTCTTCGCCCGGGTTGAATAAGAATAAGACAAATATATGATGAAAAGAACATGTATATTTTAGAACAATATCACAGTACATTTCCTACATTAGTGGGGCGGCTTAGCCCAAATATTCAAAAGAATTGTGCATTTTGTGATACAAGCACCAAATTTGGCACAAATGTACATTAATATGTTGCGAACATTTTCAGATATTGGGCCACTTGAAATTCCGTAATTTGTTTTTTCAATTTTTTCAAATTTCGTAATTTCAAATTTTTCGGGTGACACCGTCACAATTTCGGTCTTCAAGGCTGGCCGATAGGCAAAGTGTGACCGGAAGGGACGAGGTTCTCCTGACCACGTGGCCCTCGATCTGGGAAGCGAGAGGCGTTCCATTAGTGGACGCGCCCCTCACGCCCGACTTTTGGGCGGCCCCGGCAGGCCGTTTGTTTTGACGTTCCGTGACAGGCCCCGCACCCCCACCTCCGGGCCGACCGGAAGCTTGTGCTGAGTACATCATACCTGAACAACTCAGTGAGGCAGAACACAGCAGTGCAC
>NC_136262.1:6008796-6174032 GCF_964187855.1 Myxine glutinosa | reverse complement strand
ATTGCCGGGCGGGAGAAGGGAGGGGAGGGGGAAGGGGAGGAGGGGAACGGGGGTGGCCGGGAGGAGAGGGTGGGGAGGGGAGAAGAGGGGGAGAGGGGAGAAGAGGGGGGGAGGGGAGAAGAGGGGGGAGGGGGAGGGGGAGGAGGAGAGGAGAGAAGAGGGGGGAGGGGGAGGGATGGGAGCCGGAGGGGGTAGGGGGTAGGGTGGAGGGGGAGGGGGTATGGGGGAAAGGGAGGGGCATGGGGGGAAGGGAGGGGGAGGGGGAGGGGAGGGGGGAGTGGAGGGGGAGGGGTGAGGGGGGAGGGGGGAGGGGGGAGGGGGGAGGAAAAAAGGGGGGAGGGGAGGGGAGGGGGAGGGGGAGGGGGAGGGGAGAGGAGGGGGGAGGGGAGAAGGGGGGTAGGAGCAAGGGGGAGGGGAGAAGGGGAGGGGGAGGGGGAGGGGGGAAAGGGAGGGCCATGGAGGGAGGGGAGGGGGGAGGGGGAGAAGGGGAGGGGGTAGGGTGGAGGGGAAGGGGGGAAAGGGAGGGGCATGGGGGGAAGGGAGGGGAGGGGAGGGGGAGGGGGAGGGAGAAAGGGGGAGGGGAGGGAGAAAGGGGGAGGGGAGGGGGAGGGGAGAGGGAGAAAGGGGGAGGGGAGGGGGGTGGAGAAAGGGGGGAGGGGAAGGGGTGAGGGGAGGGGGAGGGGAGGGGAGGGGGGAGTGGGAGGGGTAGGGGAGGGGGAGGGGGAGGGGGAGGGAGGGGGGTGGAGAAAGGGGGAGGGGAGGGGGGAGAAGAGGGGGGAGGGGAGGGGGAGAAGAGGGGGGAGGGGAGAAGAGGGGGGAGGGGAGAAGAGGAGGGAGGAGGAGGAGGAGAGGGGAGAAGAGGAGGGAGGGGGGAGGTGAGGGGAGAAGAGGAGGGAGGGGGAGGGGAGGGGGAGGGGAGGGGGAGTGGAGGGGGAGGGGAGGGAGAGGGGGGAGGGGAGGGGGAGGGAGAGGGGGGAGGGGAGGGGGAGAGGGAGGGGAGGGGGGAGGGGGAGGGGAGGGGAGGTGAGGGGAGAAGAGGAGGGAGGGGGAGGGGGGAGGGGAGGGGGGAGGGGAGGGGGAGTGGAGGGGGAGTGGGAGGGAGAGGGGGAGGAGAGGGAGGAGGAGAGGGAGGAGGGGGGAGGAGAGGGGGGAGAGGGGGGAGGGGGGAACGGCTAGCTTGGCAAGCGATAGCAGGCTTTTTACTTTTATTTTTACCTCAATGAAGGCTATATATATAGTCCGTGCTTGGAGCCTTCAAGTTCAACATAAAGTTTTTTATGAAAAATAATGCAGATGTATAACAATCCACCAATGCAAGTTCAGAAATGAATGCAGATCCTTTACTTTGCGATACAAACGCAATTCCCGCCATGAGCTCCACAGTGACCGCGCCTCTTCTTCCTCCTACAACTTCGTCTCACTTCTTTCACTCAAAATGCACGAAATTCTGCCGCATGAAATTATGTAGAGGCCTCGTCGGGGGGATATAAGGTAGATAAGGAAGGCGTTGTCACAGAAGAATCAAAATAAAAGTGGAAGAACATAATAGGCTATGAGCCAAGGGGGTTGGTCGGTACCATCCAGATGGAGTAAGGCTCATTGTGATTTTTAGCAATATATAATCTCCCTAGATATGAAAAAAAAGTGATAGCAGTGTATAACTCTCGGCCATCTCTGTGTTATCACCCGAAATATATATATATATATATTTTAAAGCAACCACTTTTAAATGCAAACTATATTTAGATAAGGCATAACTAAATGCATGACTGACATTCCCCCATTTGGTCTCTACGAGACTACGTATCACAGAGACCAGGACACATCGGGCTTTATTTGCAAAGCAAAAGAGAATAGTGTTATATGTGGCCACATCGGGCTTTATTGAGTGTTGTATGTGTGTCCTCCCAAGGGCATGCCACGCACACAAAGTACCCCGCATGCACTCTTGAAAGCTGTGTCATGTTGTGCGTGTTTGGAACATGAAGGTCCAGAACATGAGGATCTATTAACGTTTCAGATCCGCAACGAAGGCGCCTGGTCCGGCCGGGGACGTTGCTCGGGGGGTCTCCCAACCCACCCTTGCAGCGGCGTAAGTGCAGCTGAAATTCCCCCCAATTGAAGGGCTCCCCGTCCTCGCACAGACGTGGTACTTGCAGATCTTCGAAGTTAATCGACGTCCATGCTGTTGTTCTGAGGAATACATAATGTAATTAATATCTTGTGTCACGTGTTCCTGGCCAGAGTACAAAGCATTACAATTCAAAGTAAAGAGAGAAACTTCCTTTTGTGTCAAAGTCGTTCATGGACGCATAATCAGCTTGTGGATCCAGAGTATCAGTGTCAGGTCCTTTGGCAGCCAGACCAAGCGTCGCAGTCAGATCCATAGTCGGATCAAGCGGAGATGTGCAGCTGTGTGCTTATAAAACATAAGAAGCATTAGCCAATTTCCGCAGGGGATTTACAACAAAATCATCACAATAAATCAACAGTCTTCAGATGCGCCGGTCACATCGGCATCGCCCAGGGGCTCGTTCAGGTCGACGGCCTCAGTAGTCCAGATCATTGTCTTCCGTCAGCGGTTTCTTCATCATCCATCCTGAAAAATACTTTCTTACACACACCATGATCAAATTCCTAGCCCCCCCGCCCCACCATAATCGGTCAATGGAAATAATCGGTATTCTTCCCTTCAAAACTTCACTGTTATCCTATCAATACCTGGACATTTTTTCCCTTTTTCCTAGTCAAGCGAATTTCGCACCAGTATAAACCACTGGAAAAAGATTCCCTTTTCCTGTACTTTGTCCTAGGTTCTAGAGCCTAGAGTCACCCAACAACAACAACAACAACTAGCATCCCAAGGCCATTTCCCTGCAAGAGTGGGGGTTAGCCTTGCGGTCCCCATGACAATCTTCTTCATTTTGCTCTATCACTTTCCCTTATGAGCAATAATTCAATTGATGTGATTCCAACGTACCTGGTGGAGTTCTGTTCACCTGGTCTGCAGAGCCGTGATCCAATCTGCACCAGCCCCCAACCACCTCCTCGATTGGGGTCAATCTGCGTGTAGCAATCTAACACAATTTTGTTAAATAAAATTCACAACTTTCCATTCGTTGGCGCACCTTCCCCAGTGTAAGCTAACCACCTTTATCACTTTCTTATCACTAAACCAACATTACACAACCACTTTCCCTTATTCCCTGCCTTTACCATCAACTTTTTACAACCCTTTCCCTTTCCTTCTCAACAAATCCCTGCAGCACCTGTCATTGACAAATAATCCATCTGATTCGACTTTCCTTTATCATCTTGGCACTTCCCACGACCTTCTTCACACTTCCTCCTGAACCTTTCCTTCAGACACAACCCACATGAGTTATGAATACAATTTCCCCTTCCAGGCGCGTCTGTCTAGCCACTCACAAATTGTCCACAAGACAACGTCACCATATTTCACACCTCGGACCAGCCAGGGGTCCCTCGAAAGATGCATCCTCAGGTTAAAATCACCTCAGCTCTCAAGAGCTCAATTTTGTTCCATGGCCTATTTTGACCCATTTTGGCCCACCACCACCTCTACCTTCTGCCAAGCAAGAGGCAGGAGCAGTATCACTCTACCTGCCTTCTGTCCAAGTCCAGTCCAATTCTTTGAGTTTCCATTCACAGACGGACAGACAGAGACAATCGAGGCCACACACAAGGCTTCAATTTCCATCCGAAGGACATTACTTTAATAGAGTGGTGTAGTGTCTTGGTCCGCTTGCTTTCACGAACTACATGCAAACAACTAGCTTGTCAACAAAATCATTTGTCCCTCGAGGCCAATTCTGCCATCCTCATGCAGACATCAGTATCTCACTTCCCCCGTTACCCTTTGGCATCCCCATGTCCTTAAACAGACAGATTCAACAACATCCAATAAGTGAATTCATTTCCCCAGAACTCATTCCCCTTTCCAACCAACATTTACACCAAAGCTTCAGGAACATGCCTTGTTCCAGGTGTGTGCGCATCTACATCCTTAAATTGGCCGACCCCCATTTGTATCCCGGCTGCCCCTCCCCTTACTCAGGAGCCATCATTTTGATAAAATCATTTGAAAAATACCCAATGGCAGTCCATTCTGCTCAGGATTGCGTGCTCCTAACATAATACTGGATCCCAACCTGCAACCCAGCCACCGTTTCTCCGAAACAGCTCCAATTGTTTTCTTTTTCCCCCCACACAAGCCAGTCCAAGCCAGCAACTGTACACAAATATATCCCAGCACGCTGTGACCTT
This sequence comes from Myxine glutinosa, assembly GCF_964187855.1. Lineage (NCBI taxonomy): Eukaryota > Metazoa > Chordata > Myxini > Myxiniformes > Myxinidae > Myxine > Myxine glutinosa. The sequence continues at coordinate 6,169,745 of NC_136262.1, read as the reverse complement.
CACACCCCCACCAAGCTAGCATTCCCAAAAAACAAACCCATGTTGTCTTTTCTCTTCCAGTCATACAAACCAAAGTAGACTTTTGTCTGCACATGTACTTTAACCACGATTATATGAGACCCAACACCAGGACTGCTCCCTGGAGCAGTCATAACACACCTCCACACCCCATCCAACCACATATATGACTCAACCTTGCCAAAATCCAATCAATTTACCTTTGTTGCACACATCTGTCCCCCATATATACTCAATTTAATTTTTAGTTCACATCATTCCATACACAATTTGGTCAGTATCTCATCCCTAGTTCACAAATGATCGCAACAACAACTTATCTGATCCTTAATGTCTGACCCAAAATTGCAAATGATGTAACCAGGCATCACACAATGCCTAGCCCTACCAAATTGCATACCAATCCGTCCACACCTTCCTGAGACATCCTGCTCACAGACAGACAGACAGATAAACGTACCCCCAACATCCTAACACCGCAGACACTGCAGACACCACCACAGACACCACAGGTCCATAACAGACACCGCTCCTCCTCCTTGATCCATACCTGCAAGCGCAGTCAGACACATCCAGATGGTCACAGGGGTGAACCCATAACCCCTATTCCTCCTCCGTGGTGAGGTCATGACCCCAGCACCACATGTCATTCTTGGCAGATCACCCATCAAAAGAATACTCCAGCCCGCCTAACAGACGTCTCCATCCCACAACTCCAACACTTGCTTGGTCAACCCCAGCCCATCCTGTCTCCAAGAGCTCCGCATCCGGACAGATGGACAGACCGACAGACTGGCTCCACATTACAACTGCAACCATTTGATGAACCACACGAGGTGCCAGCCACACCTCAACCACGCCGACAGCGACTCAGCCTGTCATCCTCCCAAGTCAAATCCCAAAATCAATCAATCCCAAAGCAAATTAAAACAGATGTCATCTTAAAAAATACAACTTGCCTCTGCAAGAGCTCCACATTGCAAATGCACACACCCGATGTACCCAAAACAACAACCAACCGGTCCGTCCAGGAACTCCCGCCAACACAAGCCACCTCTAATGATCTTCAATTGAAGTGCGGAGCGAATGCTCTCACCTCAAACCCCACAGCCTTTTTAGGGAGGCGTGGTCTACCATGCAGCACCCTCTCTACCTGGTGCACACCTTCCGCACCTGTGCTCGCTCAGCATATCCCTTTAATTCAGCCCCACATTTCACATGACCAAAAACCTCAACTTCCTCAACCTCAACCTCCGACAAAACCTCAACCTCCGACAACCATTCGACGTTCCTTATTCACACATCGAGGTGTCTCCATGCACTCCGTCATTGCACCTTCTCTTGCACACCTGATCACACGCTTCCATGTAGCCTCTCTCACCTGCGCCAACCAACTCGTACTCCGTGTCACTCTCACCACCTTCCCTGTGTCTTCGCTCCGACGCATCTCCAAGATGCATTACGCACCTGATCCACACATCATTCGCACGGTGTGAGCCACATCACATAATGACAGTTGAAACCCCGACCGTTCTCATCCCTCGGATGAGCGTTCAACCCACATTATCTTCTCCAAACTGCCACGTCTCCAATACTTTCCCCCATCCGCCTGTGGGGCAGCTTGTCCCACATTATCTGCCCTGAGACCCATATGCATTTTGATAATTAAACCATACCACCATCGCTCGCCTGCAAACGTTTTTATCTGGCGCATCGATCAACACAAATGTGCCGATGCATCTTCCAGCTGCCAATCCGCATCACATCCGTACCTCGATCTTGCAACTGCCATTCCCTATTTCATCCGCTCTAGACAACCTCATTCACCTCATTCAGAGAGACCTCATCCACACTGTACATTATTCATTGTATGGACAAGACTTCCTGTTGGCACCGGAAATTCATTACTGTCTTGAAATCCCCCATTCAACCACGTCAATCGCCTCATTTTATATACTTCACGTTACTATCAACGTTCATTCAGCATTCCTCTTATAATTCCATTATCAAACAACGTATTCCTCATGACATTTGCATGGCAGGAGTCACAGGCGACAGGCCCCCACTATACTGACATGGCGCATAGCACACTGCATGAAGCACCATGCTGGCAAGGCACGAACGACTCACGTATAGGAAAGTTGAAGTGGCCCACAATGCATTTGGGCACACGTCCTCCAAGCAACCTCATAGCAGGGTTCTCCCCCATACTCACGCATCTTCCTGTTCCATAATGTGCCTTTCTCTCCAGACGGCTCTCCCACACTCGTCCGTCTCAATCCCAACTGCACCTGTCCACAGGATTTTTGGGTCTCTCCCAATCTTCTGCTTATCTCGCCGGCCTCCATGCTAGCCGGCCTGCATCCTTATGCGGCAACTCTGCACGTTATTCTTTCCCTCATTCTGAGCCCTTAACTTCAGTTGTTCACAAAGGTGCAACCACCCGATGCGGCTGGTTGCATCATTTTCTTACCTGGCTCATTATAATCCTTTTTTCACCTGACTCGGCCACCCGAATGCATTGAATACACGCACTCCGTCTCCAGAACTCAAATCATTCTAGTTTACTTCAGATTGAGTATTACTCCGACATACCTTAATCTCCCTTAAGATATTAATTAACGTGCATGGAACATTTTCCCATCCATGCGCCCAGGCGGTCGCTCCCGGCGCACGGCAGCACGACCCCCATTCGCAAGAAGCAGGTCGTGATGCGTACAAGGCACAAGGAAGCGCCCCGAGGCCATCCACCGAAAAATCCTGCCTTTTGGTTTACCGCGCCGATTTTTCCCCAATCCGGTCCTCCCGCGGCGCTAACTCGCGGTCAATGCTTGTATAGCGCTTCTAACTTGTCTAACTTATCACCCATGCCAGGGCTTCCCTAAAGGGGTTCTCCCTTCTTAACGTATTACTTATCCTGGCCATATTCCTTGGGTCTCCTTCGTTAGCCCGCAGCCAATACTTTCTCTGGTTACTATCAACCCCATCAACTCCATCTTGTCTCTAGACTGCCCTGCCTGGGAAGTTCTTGGCTTTACCAAGAAGTCCCCCCTTTTTGCTAACTGACCCCCATTCCTTGGTGGATCAATAAACAACTCGTTACCCCGGGCCAAATAGGCCTGCACTTACACACCAGATTCCAATTTTGTTCGTGATACAAGCACGGAGCGACGACATGGGAGACAGACAGCCTGGGTGAGTGAACGGAGCTCAATTTAGAATGACCCCTCAGCATGAAAGCTCACCTTTATATACAAACTATTAGACCCACATTAGCAAGAAGCAATGCGCACAATACACCAGGGATTGCCTCGATGCCAAACACCGAAAATCTTAAAGTTATCCCCACCCCGCCAAGCCAGTCATATACATAGTCCACAACAAAATTCCCCCCACCTCCTCCCCTCATCCCATATTGAGAAATCAAAGAGGTAGCCGAGCCAGCTTGGGAGAGAGAGACAAGGACATTGGGAGAAAGACAAGAATGCTTGACCACCATAAAGTAATAACAACTCATTTCAGTGGAAGAAATGCTAACAATATTTTGGCCTTGACAGTGATAGGTCTGTTGGGGAGGCGGAGAGACAATATACACACATGTCTGCTTCCCGCCCCGCACGGACCCCCCACAGGGGGATCGTCTATCATGGAATGCATTGCTAATGGGCCATTTCTCAAATTGCATGTCATTTATGGTCTTAGACTGCCCTCCAGAGGATTGGGAGGGTATAGCATGGGGAAATACTCATCAATGCCACCACAGCTCCTCCATCTGTTACTATAACATCTTGAAAGGATAGAAAGATTGTATAGTTATCATCCTGGATCCCCCTAGGGATGCCATAGAAGTATTTGCGCTTTATCCTCCATCTACCTTATTCACCATGAAGATTATGTGAGCCTCCTATCTCTGTCAAGAGTACCTCACAAGTGCAATGGGCTGGGACAACACCCCCTACCATGGAGCGGGTCAGTAGATAGCGGGCGAAGTTCAAATACCCCGATGGGCCCTTCCTCCCCTTATGAACTGGCTAGACTACGCAGGCAGGCAGGTAGGTGGTCTTTCTGTCTTCTACCGACTCCTCTCCGGCCTTGCACCCCCAGCTCTCTCTGTGCTCTGTCCCCCAAATATTCCTACAGGTCGCACAAGATCTGCCAGCAACCCTCTGATGGTTAAACTGCCGAAATCTCGGCTCTCTGCTCACCTTCACTCTTTCATTCCTCTTTTCTCCCGCCTCTGGAACAAACTCCCTCACTCCCTTCAATCCCACTCCTCCCTCCAGGTCTTTAAAACAGCTGTTCACCACCATCTCTTATCTTCCCCCATCCAAAACCTTGATCTTTTCTACCCCCGCTAATTCACCCCAGATCCACCTTGTTTGAAATTCCAACTTCTTTCCTGGAAGTCCTGGCAGTGTCCATATGTTTTATACCTCTCCCACCGCCCCCTTCCCATGCCCCCCCCCCCCAAAGCCCTCGCCCTCTCTCAGATCTCTCGATGTCTCCATGTCTCTCGGTCCCTGCTCTCAAATGTTGTGTTTGTGTCCTTCCCCCTCTCTCCCCATCTTGTCTACCGCTCCCGATGTTATATGTTTTATGTGTCGGTTTGTCTTTCTGTGTGATTAATGTTCGCTCTTTCACGAGCCTCGATCTTGTATACAAAAAAAAAAAAAAACAAAAAAAACAAAGACCTAGAGAAAGGAAAGAGAACTACCACAGAGCTGTACCAGGGAGAATGTATATTGTTACAGACGTGGCTTGGATGTTATTTACCGAGCGGTTTATTGGTATGACCACGTCTGCACAAGTTACCCGATTGTGCCCGAACGTTGACTAGTCGCGCTATGCTGGCTCAATAAGAAAAAGAAGACACCCGGCTGGATTACAATAACACAATACGACACCAGGGGTTCAGTTCTCAAGACCTCCGGAGGAGGTTATATTAAGGCGGAAGGTTAGATTACAACTACAAGAGGGACAGCATAGAAAGACAAGCACTTAGACACACTCTTATATTAACCCCGGACAGACGACAGGTAAACGGGACAAGGCTGACTCACACGGGGGTTGATGGAAAGGACAGGCGGGTAGCGATGGCTCCAGGTGCACCTGGGCTCAAAGGTCAGAATCGACTCGGTCCGGTCCAGAGATGCGGGGAGGTCGCAGCGCTCGGATGGCGTCTTGTCTGCTCAAGCTGGGGGCGCATCTGACTCAGCGCTCGCAGGTGGCTTTCCTTCTTCAAGCTGGGTGCGCATCTGACGTCACATCCGGCGCGGGGCCGCGTATATCCGGCGGGGAGTGACACGCCCTCGGCTCGTTAGCTCCGCCTCGTGGAATCGGCACGTTGCTTCTCATTGGGTGCGTGCGGGGGGTTTACCAGGCTCCGCCCTTGACGAGGAGCTGACAAGGAGCCCCTTCGTGGTAACCCCGTGGAGCGCATGGTCTATGGCGCTAATCGAGCCGGTGTGAGGACGCATCCTCCCCCGCTCCGCCGCCATCTCCTCTGTTGTTGTTGTAATTGTTGGGGAAGAAGATGGAAGGAGGTATGGGAAAGGTCCTAAACTCACTACTGATGCCATATAATCACATTCTGGTGCAACGAAGAGTCATAATTAATGGAGACGAGGCCTTAACTGACATAGAATAAGAATAACTAGGAAGATGTCCGAAAGTTGTCTACGTGTGGTGCGGTGGACCTGGGCACGACATTTAATGGGGGAATAAGGGGAAGGTCGGCTCTACTGATTGTTATTTACATGCAATGGGACTAGGGAATGGGGGATCGGGGAAAGTTGGGGAGTATTGGAGAAAATAGGGGAATATTTACAAGCGGATATGGAGGCCAAATTCCATATTCGCAACATTGCACCCTTCTCTACCCTCGGGGCGTCCCGACCCGATAAATTTTTACCTACTTTAGTGTGGCACGCAATGTAGTTCCCTCTACTATTAACTCTACCCTGAGTGCGACAGTTTTACAGATATTCACAAATGAGTAAATATGTCCCCCTGCGACGTTGCACCCTTCTCCTCACAGAAACACACCCACAGGATAACCGAATCCGGAAAGAATTCGCAAACTACACATACAGCCGGTAGGGAGCATTATTTACAAGATTACGCTGATATCTACACTACGATCCAGGACCTGTCTTTGGAGGGACACATGCAGATGTTATGCATAGAGAGAGCGCGCTTGCCAACATCGATACACCAACCCACGAGTGCTCTGTGGCCGACGGCCTTTAATAACGTGCAGAGCACCCCGTCCCAGCATCAAAAGCACCACCCCACCACCAATCGGTGCAGTCACCATTGTTCATTGGAATAAAAATAAATTCGACAACCCCTAACCCTGCAGGTGTCTCTTGCTCTTCTTGTGGTGCACTTGGTGGTAACTAAAAGTGGTTCACCTGTATGGCATAGGTGCCACGTTGACCCATAGGTCCATCCCCGGGTGGTGCTTGGCCGCAAACGAACTGCGGTCCATTGTGGGTGGCCACAAACATTGCGGTCCATATGGTGTATCGATCCCGGCAGCAAACAGCGAAAGTGCAGGCCCACAACTGCGCAGCCAGCACCTCTCTCTCCTCTCTCTCTACCCCAAAGCCAGATCCTCGGAGGTGGGAGACAAAAGAAGAAACAAGTGAGTAAGGTGGTAAGGGCGCAAAAGTGCACGCAATGTAAGGTGATGCACACTGGGGGCACATGGGAACCAGGTGAGACAGGTACGTTCCTATCGTACACCCCCCCCCCCACCAGGTAACCTACATGGCCCCTCCCTTACCCCTTACTGTATCCACACAACACAACACTACCCATAAACATCTACTTTACAAATCAACAAACATCCCTACTGTCTTCCCCGTTCCTCCCATATACCAAATTCGTCTTCTCTCCCTCCTAACCAATCAAATTTGCCATTTTCAACTCTCATCAAAATTTGCCATCTCCAACTCAACATCATAATTTGCCATCACCAATTCATCATCAGTCCCTCCTAGGGAGGGAGAGATGGAATCACTCCAATGTCTCATCCACGTCGTGATGCGTCTCACAAATCCACACAGCGATTCATCTCCTGCAACAAAACAAAGAAAACACAGGTGTGGAGTCATCATCATCACCACAGGTAAGTGGCTGCGTATGGTGCGACAGGTTCTTCAATCCTAACTATTTCCTAAATGACTTTAACAACTTTACACTACCCGGGGTCTTTCTCCGGCCAAACCATTGGCCCCCTTACACTATGGGTTCTAAAAACCAATTCCCATTGGCCCGACTGTGGTGCGCTTCAATTTGGGGTCTCACTCCCCCGATTCATCTCCCGGTGCCCTCGCACAATTTCTGGGCTGCGGCGTGTACCTCTCCCAGTGGGTCTACCCACCTGCACACCTCCACCACTGCAGTTGCCTCCGAGCTTACCTGCTCCTTGCCCTAACCTAACTACCTGGGGAAGGCCCTCTGGCACTCTCCCCACTCGGTGCCCTCTCTGGCACTGGGCTGCCCGATCCACACCCGGGATCCTCAGGCACCCACTCACAACTACCGGCTCCCAGAGCCCACCTGCGGCCTCACCTGGCCGACATCCTCACAGTGGTGGAGTGCCCAACCAACTACACACACTAACAGGCTACACGCCCAGCCATTTCCACAACACTAATGCACCCATTCACAACACCATTCTGCAACCGCACCACAAATGCCAATATCCAACCACAATTTACCTGCACCCTCTACCTAACACTTACACTACCCGCCCCGGGTGCTCGTGAAAGGGGTCCACTCTTCCCCCATCCACACCTTCGCACCATGCACACCACTCCGTACCACTCACTCCAACTCTCTCCACACACCTGTACCTGCACACCTGTGCTCTCACACCTGGTGCCACCTGCACCCTTCTCTCCCCAAGCGCATTCGCGCTGATCCACACACTCACTACTCATACACTGCTCCACACACCTGTCCAGTTGCACACCTGTGCAATCACACCTGTTCAATTCTTACAAACACGGCATCATCTCAGCTAACTACTCCCTTCTGAACCTTGCGCTTCCCAGTCGTCCCTTTAAACTATCGCGCTCCCTCGTCATTATCATCCATACTAATCTACCTGCGTCCCCACTACAGGTATCAGTCACTAACTAAACTTAACGTTACCTAAGGTCATCTTCTCTAGATCCCTACACACAATATCCTAACCCACCCGGGCTAGTTTTCACTGCCATACACCCCATAAGCTATTGCTCCTTTGCCCCCCCTTTCTGTGAGGGATGGTGGATTTGCCATCCCACCACATCGGGGGTCTCTCTCTACCGATTTTGCACATCAAATTTCAACAAATTAAAAATTTGCCAATCACTACCCTTCATCTGCCAATCACTACTGCCAATCCCTTGCCAATCATCAAATTTTGTTTTTCTCTGATTTTGGGTCCAAAACACTAACCTCATCACCCAGTCGACTCACTAATACCTCTCGGTGCGCCAATCCCTGTCCAAAGCCCGGTTTCGTAAAGCCAAGCAATGGATGCTGGTTGTTTTGTGCCAGCGGCTGGATGCGTCCAGCACTCGGTGCAGGGAAGGAGGTTTACCCGGGCCGAGATCCCACGCACCATCTCGGCACGGAGCCATCCAATGTCCCGATCTCGACCTGCCGGCATGTCTCAACAAAACGTGGTCGCCATAACGACCCTTCCTATCGGGCTGCCAGCTCCGCCTAGTGGAGCCTGGACGCGGCCGTTCAAAGCGAGGCCCGGCACGCACCGAGGGCCTGCTTCGGCTAAAAGTCGCTCTAACCTCTAACCCGTGTAACGTCGATGCTTCACCTGGACGCTTACACCCCGCAGCCCGTTCCTTGCTCACACATCCAGCTGTGCCCATGCTCCTCGTACCCTTCCTTACACACCCAGGTACACCCATTCCACTCACAGCCTTGGTCACACACCTGACCACCGAACACTTTGGCACACATCCGTTGGTAGCACACCACACCAACACACCTCTTCGCGCCCCCTCCTCTGTCACCTCCTCTGTGACAATCACAGATGTGCCCTCATTCGCACACCCAACCACGTGCCTCACCACCAACTCCAGCGTGCATTCCCACTCACGCTCTACCATTCCAGGTGTGCATCCTTCCATCCCAGGTGTACATCCTCGCTCACCTGTCACAACTAACTCACGCTCCATGTCACTCTCACTACTTTCACCTCCACTCGTGACAACGCACTCACCCTTACTCTTGACAGCACACTCTTTCCCCATGCACCTGCCCGTCACACACCTTTCTCGCGCACACTCTCCCGTTACACCCTCTGTAACACTCACCACAGGTGGACACTCTTCCTTACTTCTGACAGCGCACTCTTTCCTCATGCACCTGTCGGTCACACACCTTTCTCGCGCACACTCTCCCGTTACACCCTCTGTAACACTCACCACAGGTGGACACTCTTCCTTACTTCTGACAGCGCACTCTTTCCTCATGCACCTGTCCGTCACACACCTTTCTCGCGCACACTCCTGCGCACACTCTCCCGTCACACCCTCTGTAACACTCACCACACCACGCTTCCATGTGCTCCCTCGCACACGCGCTACGACCGACTCATTCTCGCCAACACCCTCACTCCTGGGCACACACTTTTTCCTCACACACCCCAGAGTCGGACTTTCTCGCACACCTCCTCTTTCGCACACCAGACCTGTCACACACCTCACCAACGGCCTTTCACGAACACCCGGATCCAAACCAATCCCCAAGCTTCTTAAATCCCCTGGCGCATCATACGCACGACCATATTGGTCACCACTTACACCGGGTCCTCTTCCTCTTCGCTTCTCCTCCATCACCTGCGAATCCCTCATCCGGTTAATGAGCACATCATCACGATCCAAACACAGACTTTGGACCAATTCTTTTATCTCCTCTTTTATCTCTTTGTTATCCCCTCTCCGTCGCTTCTTAATTTCGCTCATCCCTTCTTCCACTTCTTCTAATTTGTGCTTCACCTCTTTTATTCCCCGGTACGTCTCCTCAAGCTCGTCCTCCAAGGCTACCTTGACCGTTTCCATGTGCGTCCTCACCTGCCGGTCCTTCGTCTCCATTACCTCTATCACCTCGTCCAACCTCGTTGTCAGTCCCTCACGTACCATCTGACATTCCCTCTTCGTCGCTACCAAGTCGTTTTTTATGTCGTTTTGTGTCGCTTTTAAACCTCCTAATACCGCAGTGTTCCTTTGAACCTGCTCCACTAACTCCGTTTGTCCCACCGTCAGCTGCTCCACCTCCTGCGTCAGGTCCTCTACGCCCCCTTGTAACTTTACAGTCCCCTTTCTCACCTCCTTCTCCATGTGCTCCTTACAGTGCCTCACCTCCTCGCGCACTCCTCCGACCTCCTCACTCACTCCTCTTCTGATCTCTTCTCCCATCACTTGCATCTCCTGCCCAGATGCCACCCTCATCTGCTCCATTTCCTCCCTGTGAGCATCCAGTTTGGTTTCTACCCCCATTCTGACCCCCTCTATCTGCTGCTCCATTTGTTTAACTTCCCTTTCCGCTTGGTCCCTCATGTCCCTCAATTTGCCTTCCATACTGTTTTCTAACCCCTCTAACCCATTTTTCACTCCCTCTATCTGATTCTCCTGGGCAGCCATTCTATTTTCTACCCCTTCTAACCCCTTTTGCATCCCTTCCATTTGATTCTCTTGAGCGGCCATTCTGTTTTCTACCCCCGTTAACCCATTTTTCACTTCTTTTATCCCGTTGTCTAACCCCTCAAAATTATTGTCTAACTTCTCACTGGTACCCCTCGCTTCGTCCCTCATTACCCCCATTTGGTTTCCCATTACCCCCATTTGGCCCTCCATTCGCCCACTATCAACCCTCATTTGGCCCTCCAATCGCTCACCCTGAGCATCCATCCGGTTCCCCAATTGGTTACTCTGCAGTTTGAGGGACGCCTGCATTTGCGCCATAAATTGCTCCATGAGGACCTGCATCTGGGCCATCCCTCCCACTTGTGCAGCGGGTGCGGCCGCCGTAGCTATGTGCGAGGCGCCATTTCGCGCGTCTGCTACCCCCGCTGTTTCGCTCTCCTCATGTCCCTCATGTCCCTCAATTTGGTCCTGGACCGACCCTGCTTCACTCTCCCTAACCGGACCCCAGCCGTGTTGATCCGCCATAGCGCGACTTGCAAAATTCGAGTTTCGTAAAACAAATACAAATTTCGCCGTTATAATTTCGCGCGGGAAACGCGCTCCGGCTCGATTTTGTCGAGCGCAGTACGCGCTCCGAACCGATTTTCCCTCCCAAAATTTGGGCCTAACTAATTTAGTCCCGGGTTCGAATCCCACTCCTCGACACCAATTGTTACAGACGTGGCTTGGATGTTATTTACCGAGCGGTTTATTGGTATGACCACGTCTGCACAAGTTACCCGATTGTGCCCGAACGTTGACTAGTCGCGCTATGCTGGCTCAATAAGAAAAAGAAGACACCCGGCTGGATTACAATAACACAATACGACACCAGGGGTTCAGTTCTCAAGACCTCCGGAGGAGGTTATATTAAGGCGGAAGGTTAGATTACAACTACAAGAGGGACAGCATAGAAAGACAAGCACTTAGACACACTCTTATATTAACCCCGGACAGACGACAGGTAAACGGGACAAGGCTGACTCACACGGGGGTTGATGGAAAGGACAGGCGGGTAGCGATGGCTCCAGGTGCACCTGGGCTCAAAGGTCAGAATCGACTCGGTCCGGTCCAGAGATGCGGGGAGGTCGCAGCGCTCGGATGGCGTCTTGTCTGCTCAAGCTGGGGGCGCATCTGACTCAGCGCTCGCAGGTGGCTTTCCTTCTTCAAGCTGGGTGCGCATCTGACGTCACATCCGGCGCGGGGCCGCGTATATCCGGCGGGGAGTGACACGCCCTCGGCTCGTTAGCTCCGCCTCGTGGAATCGGCACGTTGCTTCTCATTGGGTGCGTGCGGGGGGTTTACCAGGCTCCGCCCTTGACGAGGAGCTGACAAGGAGCCCCTTCGTGGTAACCCCGTGGAGCGCATGGTCTATGGCGCTAATCGAGCCGGTGTGAGGACGCATCCTCCCCCGCTCCGCCGCCATCTCCTCTGTTGTTGTTGTAATTGTTGGGGAAGAAGATGGAAGGAGGTATGGGAAAGGTCCTAAACTCACTACTGATGCCATATAATCACATTCTGGTGCAACGAAGAGTCATAATTAATGGAGACGAGGCCTTAACTGACATAGAATAAGAATAACTAGGAAGATGTCCGAAAGTTGTCTACGTGTGGTGCGGTGGACCTGGGCACGACATTTAATGGGGGAATAAGGGGAAGGTCGGCTCTACTGATTGTTATTTACATGCAATGGGACTAGGGAATGGGGGATCGGGGAAAGTTGGGGAGTATTGGAGAAAATAGGGGAATATTTACAAGCGGATATGGAGGCCAAATTCCATATTCGCAACAATATCTAACGGACAATGCATTTTATAAGAAACGGTGAGTCAAAGGACTATACAACAACACAACAACAGGCATTTTAAGGCCATTTTCCCTGCAAGAGCGGGGGTTAGCCAGTCAAAGAACTATAGAGAAATGAAATAATAAAAATCATTTGGATACATGGTCAAAACTGGGTATACTGCAAAGCTTCCCAAATAAAATCAATACTATTGCTCAGTGAGGCCTGTTAAAGCAAACTCAGGATTAATATCGGTCTCACACACATATAAAAGGTGGGCCGTTAACAAAATTCAGGGTTACACAAAGCCATTGAATATAATGATGCGGGGGTGGCGATCATCGCCTTTATTGAACCCTACGATACCTTTCCCCGCCGTTCCCCCCAATGGGGTCTGTAATTGTGCCTGGATCCCTCTTCCGGTACACACGAGGGTGAACTTCAAGTGTCCTCTTCCGGAAACGCGCAATCAATCTTCACTCTTCCGGAAACGCCCAATAAATCTTCACGCTTCTGGAAATGCGCAATCAATCTTCACTCTTCCGGAAACGCGCAATCAATCTTCACTCTTCCGGAAATGCGCGCAACAGGATGGGTTGTCTGCCTTGAGACAATCCAGGTTGTCTGCCTTGCGATCAGTATGGACTTTTCTCACATCGCAATCCTGTGTGACTTCCTCCATATCCGCATTCACATTCAGTTTGCCAACAAGCCTATTATATGCATGGCATGCTCTGTTGGCTTGGTCCAAAGCTTCCACCAGTTGCTGCCGGTTGCTGTTTCTGGCAGCAAGCTCAGCCATTTTGCTCCTCAACTGAACCATAAAATATGCCTTGCCCACGTACTGCCTTTGAAGACCATTTGAGGGTGGTCTTCCTGTTGTCAAGGCCTCCACAAGCCATAGGGGGGAGAGGGGGTCAGCAGCAATATAAGCCCCAAATGAGCTGGGGGGGGGCATGGAGGTCTGCCAAGTCCTGACGCTTGAGCAAGCAATGGGTCATCCCAGACTGGAACCAGATCTGCAGCTACCATTGATATCTGGTCGAAGGTCACTCTCGGGCCTCCTTCCCTCGACCCCGGTAGGACCACACAGGGAGAACCTCGTACCTTCAGTGCAAACTTACTGACACACAGATCAAATTCCCAGCCGCCCCCCCCACCCCCCCCCCCCCCACTGACAATGACGATCCATATGAGGAGGCTGTGGAAGTGTAACTCAGTGTAACTTATTGATTGGGACTGGTAACTCATTGAATTAGGACTGGTAACGAAGCAGATAGACGATTTCGTAAAGGAATGCCAAGAATGTGCACGAACATGGTAATCTCTTGTCCACCTGGTCACAGCCCCAGGCTGGAGCACCCCCCTATTGTTTGGTAAATGGAACTCGCAGCAGGAGGGGAGCTAGCTGGTGCCAGTGAGGCGACCAGTAACGTCAGCGGAGAAGGGATTACGATTTCAGCGGACAGAGGATTAACTGAAGTGTGCCGATATAAACAGAAGGGACTTTGAGCCAAAGGAGCACTTGCCACGATAACCCCTGCCCGACGGAACGAACGAGCACTCATCATCAGAACCTCTGCCCGACGGGAATGGCGGAGGAACATCGGCCGAACAAGAAGGACTATGCGGATAGAGTTACCTGGTCGATTGAGTTAACGGTAGTTATTACTATTTGAAACTAGTTAATAAAGTGTTGACCTGTTGTAAACCTGTGTCCGGTCATTGGCGTCTTGAGTCTCACCACCACTTCCGCTACAATATGGAGGCACCGCTGAGATCAATTGGACACATACAAGACCTTTAAAGGTGAGTGTGTCTTGTTTTTGTCCAGTATGATTTACGAACTTGGGAATAGTTATGTTGTATATACATGGAGGATTTGGTGTGTGGGCTTCTCCACGCACAATTGGTGCAGGAGAGCCCTCAGAAGGAAGATATAGATGAGACCTTTTGGCTCCGGTGATGTGCTCGCGACACAGAGATCCATTTGAGTTGGTCTAGGGTGCTGGGTAGTGGATCACAAAGAACCATTGCTGAGCTGGTACTCCCGGGTGCTGTGGCTACTACCCAAAGAACCATTTTTTGTATGATTAAGATGTAACGATTTTAACGATCGTCCGAGGTAACGTCCTACAAAATGTCTGCTCGTTCTTTTTCCTTTGAGTCGTAATCCTGTTGAAATCTCATTTACAAAAGCGGAGGTTAGTACGCCGGGGAATGATCGAGGTCCTTGATGGCAAATCAGGAATAGTGAATAAGCGGACAAAATCACGGATGGAACGTTTTAAACGATTGTAGCTATTATTCGTGTTTTTCTAAATGATTTCTGTAAATACTTATTTTTGCGCTGTCTAAATAAAATGCGCCAGGTCAACGCTGGTCATTAAGGGCCTTACTGTGACCTGGGAGCAAACGGGGCATGAGTGCACCATGCAACCATTTGCTCCCAAGTCTTGTAAGGCCGGTACATTTGTTTAGCACTTGAAAACGTACCCCTGAGCTGTCCGCTCAAGGTGTGCGATTAAGACGACAGGTCCACAGAATGTTTTTTAGATAAATTAAACGAAATTGTGTAGGACCAAAGCCGTGGGTACAAGGTTTCCCGCCATTTTCTAAAACACCTAAAACTCGTTCGATCAACAAATAAATTCATGACAGACAACCCCATCTCATACCGGTCCAGAATTATTATGAAAGATGGCGATTGGATGAAAATTGCATCAAATTTTGTCCAGGTCCATCACTAAGCCTTTGAGACATGCTTCACGGTTGAATGAAAGACAATAATTAAGTGCTTTTGTGGAAAAGCAATGGCAAACCACCCAATGTCATCACTTTCATGAGCTCAGAGAAATAATAATTCCAAATTCCACTCTGATGGCTCAATGGAAATCGGCAGCAGAATGAAAATCAACAGACAATGGAACAGCTAGCGACGAGTGTTTGTGAGTAACAACCACCCTCTGGTCGAGGCTCATAGGAAAAGTGATACTTATTGATTCGGCACGCTTACAATAGATATTAATGGCGAAGGTTGTGGTTGGTTCGATTTTGCGAAATGAACGTTCTTTGAACAAGTTAAATGGAAAAATAATGAAAATTGCATACCGACACGCCCTCACTGTCCCTCATTGTCCCTCATGTTCATTCCGGCTACCTGTCTCTTACTCCCGCTCCTTCTCCCTCCCTTTAGTTCCCATTGGCGGACGCTTTGCGAGGAGCAAAGCGTTTGTGTGAACCCTCAACCTCAACCTAGGTTGAAGTTGTTTATGCAGGGTTATTGTTTTTTTGTGTATTTTCTCTGCGCCCCATGCTCGCAGATTTGGTTGGTACAAATATTTTATTGAAAGGTGAAAGATTTATCTGCGATTAAGCTTCAAAAATAAAATAAAAAAATAAAATAAAATAAAATAAAAATTGATCTGCTTGGTGTTAGTTTAAGGGCTGTTCCAAATTTATCCTGGTTAAACACCAAAATCGGTATCAAATTTTGTCCAGGTCCATCACTAAGCTTTTGAGACATGCTTCACGCTTAATGAAAGACAGACAGAAAGAGAGAGAGAAAGAAGCTTAGAGAGAGATAGACAGAGAGAGATAGACAGATAGAGAGATAGACAGACAGAGAGAGAGATAACAGAGAGAGAGAGACAGACAGACAGAGAGAGAGAGACAGAAATAAAGAGAGAGAGACATAGAGACAGACAGAGATAAAGATGATATTCAGACACATAGAGAGAGACAGACAGACAGACAGAGAGAGATAGACAGAGAGAGAGACAGAAAGAGAGACAGACAGACAGACAGAGAGAGATAGACAGAGAGAGACAGAGAGAGAGAGACAGAAAGAAAGAGAGAGAGAGACATAGAGACAGACAGAGATAAAGATGATATTCAGACACATAGAGAGAGACAGACAGAGAGAGAGAGACAGAGAGAGAGAGACAGAAAGAAAGAGAGAGAGACATAGAGACAGACAGAGATAAAGATGATATTCAGACACATAGAGAGAGACAGACAGACAGACAGAGAGAGATAGACAGAGAGAGATAGACAGATAGAGAGATAGACAGACAGAGAGAGAGATAACAGAGAGAGAGAGCCAGACAGACAGAGAGAGAGAGACAGAAAGAAAGAGAGAGAGACATAGAGACAGACAGAGATAAAGATGATAGTCAGAGACAAAGAGAGAGACAGACAGACAGACAGAGAGAGATAGACAGAGAGAGACAGAAAGTGAGAAAGAGAGACAGACAGACAGAGAGAGAGAGACAGAAAGAAAGAGAGAGAGACATAGAGACAGACAGAGATAAAGATGATAGTCAGAGACATAGAGAGAGACAGACAGACAGACAGAGAGAGATAGACAGAGAGAGACAGAAAGTGAGAAAGAGAGACAGACAGAGAGAGATAGATAGAGAGAGACAGAGAGAGAGAGACAGAAAGAAAGAGAGAGAGACATAGAGACAGACAGAGATAAAGATGATAGTCAGAGACATAGAGAGAGACAGACAGACAGACAGAGAGAGATAGACAGAGAGACAGAAAGTGAGAAAGAGAGACAGACAGAGAGAGATAGACAGAGAGAGACAGAGAGAGAGAGACAGAAAGAAAGAGAGAGAGACATAGAGACAGACAGAGATAAAGATGATATTCAGACACATAGAGAGAGACAGACAGAGAGAGATAGACAGAGAGAGACAGAAAGAGAGACAGACAGACAGACAGAGAGAGATAGACAGAGAGAGACAGAGAGAGAGAGACAGAAAGAAAGAGAGAGAGACATAGAGACAGACAGAGATAAAGATGATATTCAGACACATAGAGAGAGACAGACAGACAGACAGAGAGAGATAGACAGAGAGAGACAGAGAGAGAGAGACAGAAAGAAAGAGAGAGAGACATAGAGACAGACAGAGATAAAGATGATATTCAGACACATAGAGAGACAGACAGACAGACAGAGAGAGATAGACAGAGAGAGATAGACAGATAGAGAGATAGACAGACAGAGAGAGAGATAACAGAGAGAGAGAGAGACAGACAGACAGAGAGAGAGAGACAGAAAGAAAGAGAGAGAGACATAGAGACAGACAGAGATAAAGATGATAGTCAGAGACATAGAGAGAGACAGACAGACAGACAGAGAGAGATAGACAGAGAGAGACAGAAAGTGAGAAAGAGAGACAGACAGAGAGAGATAGATAGAGAGAGACAGAGAGAGAGAGACAGAAAGAAAGAGAGAGAGACATAGAGACAGACAGAGATAAAGATGATAGTCAGAGACATAGAGAGAGACAGACAGACAGACAGACAGAGAGAGATAGACAGAGAGAGACAGAAAGTGAGAAAGAGAGACAGACAGAGAGAGATAGACAGAGAGAGACAGAGAGAGAGACAGACAGACAGACAGAGAGAGAGACATAGAGACAGACAGAGATAAAGATGATATTCAGACACATAGAGAGAGACAGACAGACAGACAGACAGAGAGAGATAGACAGAGAGAGACAGAAAGTGAGAAAGAGAGACAGACAGAGAGAGATAGACAGAGAGAGACAGAGAGAGAGAGACAGAAAGAAAGAGAGAGAGAGACATAGAGACAGACAGAGATAAAGATGATATTCAGACACATAGAGAGAGACAGACAGACAGACAGAGAGAGATAGACAGAGAGAGACAGAAAGTGAGAAAGAGAGACAGACAGAGAGAGATAGACAGAGAGAGACAGAGAGAGAGAGACAGAAAGAAAGAGAGAGAGACATAGAGACAGACAGAGATAAAGATGATAGTCAGAGACATAGAGAGAGACAGACAGACAGACAGAGAGAGATAGACAGAGAGAGACAGAAAGTGAGAAAGAGAGACAGACAGAGAGAGATAGACAGAGAGAGACAGAAAGAGAGACAGACAGACAGACAGAGAGAGATAGACAGAGAGAGACAGAGAGAGAGAGAGACAGAAAGTGAGAGAGAGACACAGACAGACAGAAAGAGAGACAGACAGAGAGAGAACATTTTTGGGAACGTTTTTCACATTACTTTCCTGCAACATTGAAATAATGTTGTTGTAAAACGTCTCCACAATGTCGCTACAACGTTTCACTTTCGTTGTTGCAACGTTTTGCTCCAACGTTTTGGGAACATTCAAATGTTGGGTTTTGCTGACGTTTCCACAACGTCGCCACAACGTTTCACTTTCGTTGTTGCAACATTTTGCTCCAACGTTTTGGGAACATTCAAATGTTGGGTTTTGCTGACGTTTCCACAACGTCGCCACAACGTTTCACTTTCGTTGTTGCAACGTTTTGCTCCAACGTTTTGGGAACATTCAAATGTTGGGTTTTGCTGACGTTTCCACAACGTCGCCACAACGTTTCACTTTCGTTGTTGCAACGTTTTGCTCCAACGTTTTGGGAACATTCAAATGTTGTGTTTTGCTGACGTTTCCACAACGTCGCTACAACGTTTCACTTTCGTTGTTACAACATTTTGCTCCAACGTTTTGGGGACACTCAAATGTTAAGTAAATCGGATAAGAATTCACGAGTTATTTAATTATTAGCGATTAATGAAGTACTTATTTAATTAATTACATTTCTTATTACATTACAGTAATTACATTACAGTAATTACCTGAGGTAATTACAGTAATTACAGTTCCGGTAATTACAGTAATTACAGTAATCATTACAGTAATTGCAGTAATCTTATTACAGTAATTACATTACATTAACTCAGGCACCTTTTGAGTAAGGAAGCTGATATTTGGACATGACACTGACCAAGTGATGTGGCTGTCAAGGAAAATTTTGATTTATTGATTAATCATTTAATAAATTAACTCGTTGATTTATAAATGACTTATTTAATTAAAATTCCTCAGAGATACATCTTCGGATGAAATACTTGCAGATTGGTTATGCTATGAGCCAATTGATTAAGGAAAATATTTTGTGATGGCCATATTGGCAATTTCGTGGCCATATTCGTGGCAACTCAGTTAGTGCCACTGCACCTTTAAAATGCATCCCTGCATTCATTTTTCGATCGATTGAGTTGAAATTTTGAACAATCGGATCTGGACTGTCGTTGTTAATGACTCTAGCACGCACTCGTCCAATCAGGATGGAGCGGTATGGTCCCCGGATCATCACTGCCCGCAGTTTTTAATTAGTTTTACTTTTTCTCTTGGTCATATAATTTTGAAGACATGCATGTCATGATATAGGAAATGTTTGTTCTGTTGAACAGAATAAATGTTGTTTATTTGTGTGGGTGTGTATTTTTGTGTATTTTGGATATATTTTCACGACTAATTCCATTTAACATCCTGCAAAATTTGCTCGTTTTCTGGCCGAGTCGAAATTGCGTTGAGTTCCTATGGCATGCGCCATTAAAAGCGCTGTGTAATGGTTGAGCTCCCTTTATTTCGTTTTGGTCATGCGGATGAGCAGACAAAGTGACGAATGCTGCGGCTGGAGCAGTAGAAGCGATGTTTTTTTAATTGAAATAATGTAATTTAATTAAACGTGGTAGGTGGGCAAAACCGCAAAGCATACCTCTTTTAAGGTGTGTTCAAACCCATGAACATTTCAGCAATCAATACGATGCTGAAATGATGTAATTTAATTCAACGTGGTAGGTGGGCAACACCGCAAAGCATACCTCTTTTAAGGTGTGTTCAAACCCATGAACATTTCAGCAATCAATACGATGCTGAAATGATGTAATTTAATTCAACGTGGTAGGTGGGCAACACCGCAAAGCATACCTCTTTTAAGGTGTGTTCAAACCCATGAACATTTCAGCAATCAATACGATGCTGAAATGATGTAATTTAATTCAACGTGGTAGGTGGGCAACACCGCAAAGCATACCTCTTTTAAGGTGTGTTCAAACCCATGAACATTTCAGCAATCAATACGATGCTGAAATGGTGTAATTTAATGAGTAATTTAATGAGTAATTTAATGAGTAATTTAATGAATAATTTAAGGTGTAATTTAATTGTGTAATATGGTCGACCTTGGGTTTGTTTGGGTTTTGTTGTTTATTTTTGTGGGTGTGTATTTTTGTGTATTTTGGATATATTTTCACGACTAATTCCAGTTAACATCCTGCAAAATTTGCTCGTTTTCTGGCCGAGTCGAAATTGCGTTGAGTTCCTATGGCATGCGCCATTAAAAGCGCTGTGTAATGGTTGAGCTCCCTTTATTTCGTTTTGGTCACGCGGATGAGCAGACAAAATGACGAATGCTGCGGCTGGAGCAGTGGAAGCGATTTTTTAATTGTTCAATGATTATTCGATATTGTTATGACTTATTGTCAATAGGTATACTAAGTGGCCATGAGGTAGCCTGTTGCTATGTACAGTTTTATTCTATTGTTGATTATACCACATAGCTGTGGTGATAAAGGAAATGTTCGTTTTAAATAGATGATTATGATAGGACCATGACTATAAAATCATGATGATTATTATGAATGATATCATAGGGTTCAAATGCAGAATGATTGCATGAACTTGGGAAAGAACTTTCAAGCCCTATGGGATAAATTGGGTGTTACAAGCGATGGAGTTTCAAAATTTAGCATGATTGAAGAAATTTTACAGTCTTATTTCAGGAGTTTTACGAAATTTATATTGCCAAGAGATTTTGGATACTATTAAAAGAAAAATGATGAGATATTTTTCCCAAAGAACTTTAATATCTGCCATCCATTTTGGCGGTCTCACGAATGAAGGATGAGTTGCCTTTAGTGGTTGCAAAGAAAATTTGTGAAGACCAGGCAAAATGGAAAAATAGGTCAGATATGACCCTAGGACAGAACAGTGATTCGTCAATTGACATGAGGTATGAACCAGAGGTGACGACCGATGAGCTTCGATCTCAGTCAATAGATGGACCTGTCCTGACATCATTGGGGAAAGGGCTTATGCAAGGAGTCATCCAAAGTGATTAATTTGATTTATTGATGAATATTGATAAATTAATTGAAATTGAATAATTGAATTGAACTGAATAAATTTAATTGAATAAATTTAACTGAATAAATTGAACTGAATAAATTGAATTGAATATATTGATTGTTTGATTGATGAAAATGCGGTCTCAAGAAAGAAGCTTTGATATCTTTGTGAGATATTATCAATGTGAAGACAACCTTGGAAAATTGAGCAAGGTGGTGAGTTTATATATAGATATATATGTGCGGTTACCATTGTGTGATTTCCCCTTCAACAGAGCGGACACCTGAGGATTCACCCATTTCATACTGACCCTCTGGCTCATCTGCAAATACTGATCTGTGAGATTGGATTGTGCAAAAGCCACAGGTGAGGGAGATTCTCTGGAAATCACCGTTTGAACAGGTGGAGAGATCCTTCCTGGAGGTACGAGTGAAGCTTTAGAGGAACAAACTACAACACATCCAACGCTACTTTGATAAAAGGCAAAATGAGAAATGGAGCCTGCAAGAATACACAAGGACAACCAGAGATTCCACAAAAAGGTACTTGTACACATCATATGTATGACCGTTATGGTGCCGAAGCTATAAGGCAGGTCGAGAATTGGTATTTGTGGACAAAGGGACATGATGAGGAGTTTCCAAGAGATGGTACATTTGAGCGAAGTCGATTGGAAAGATTGGAACAAAGATTGAAAGCCAGAGAGAGACAGAATCTAACGGTAGACTGGCTTGCATTCCATCTTTGGGATGGTGAATCCAGACAACGGGAACAGCAAGAACGGATAACGGTTCTAGAACTTAAAATAAAAAGGATACAGGATACAGTGGAGGAGACAAATGCACAACTGCCCTCGAAATTAGGAATGAAAGTGACAGTTGTCCCATCTGATTTCCAGTTGTCTCCCCAAAAAGGACGGTACAGAGAATTTTTTTGTGTTTCAGGAGATAACGAGAGATTGCAGTGGCAACTCAGGGATGTAGAGATGCAGCCCAGCAATACAAGTGCACAGGTGCACAGACCAGGCAACGACAGAAACCGGTGTTTCAAGTGTGGACGGATGGGACATTGGAAAAGAGGATGTCCGTATACCAAAAGGAAGACAAGTTCATAGGGTAAACCAAGATCAAGGGTACCAGTGCTGACCGATACCTCAGACAATGATTAGGCCTTCATTGCGACAAATCCCAAATGACGATTGGCCTCAACAAATTAGATTACTGGACTAACATGAATAACTGTCGATGATTCTTGGGTCTGAAAAGTTTTCGGAGCAAGAATTATTCATTTTTTCTTTTGCTTGTAAGCAAATTGATAATTAATTGATCAAATGCCGAAATTGGATCTTTTATATTGGGCACAAAATTTTAAATTTATAAAGTTGGAACAATTGCTTTGCAAATTTTTGAAACCAAGTGACAAGAGTCACATGATGATCAGGTGGGAATTTCGGACTAGTGTTCCGCATGATTGATAGGTC
Source organism: Myxine glutinosa (assembly GCF_964187855.1). Classification (NCBI taxonomy): domain Eukaryota; kingdom Metazoa; phylum Chordata; class Myxini; order Myxiniformes; family Myxinidae; genus Myxine; species Myxine glutinosa. Next base: position 6,146,785 of record NC_136262.1, on the reverse strand, counting down.
AGTGGTCGACTGACATGCAAATGGGTGTGTAGTCAAATTTGGATAAATTATGGTGGGAACTGAAAGGGTAATTTCAATGTGACATCATAGGGGTTTTCTAAAAAATAAACTTTTTGGTCCATTTGCGTATTAGCATTTATAAAATTGAAGGACAAATTTTATGAAAATGAAATAAAACTGACACCCATCCTGATCTGTAAATAATGGTTCCAACGCAAACAAATATGCATAATGCATGCGTGTGTGTGTGTTTTGTGTATCAATGTTTGTGTTTGTTGTTTTTGTTTTTTGTGTATCAATCTTACAAGATTGTTGACACCGACAGTGTGCCTTGTCTGGAAAATAGATAGTTCCATGGGGATGGGATCGCATATCGAGAGAATTCGTAAAAAAAAAAAAAAAAAAAATAGAAATATAATTTGATTATGAAAATTATCACTTTTGTCAAGGGAGATGGAGAATAAAGATTTGATTTGCTGAGTTATGAGCAGCTATTCATTAATAGTAAAAAATTGGAAGTAATCTTGGGATTCCATTGTGATCGAATTTATATGAGAATCAAAGCTATTTATGGATATGAGCTTCATAAAAATATGGGAGTACAAAATTAGCCACATTTTGGAGAGGTCTTACACTGACGTCCCAGAGTACTCTGCTCATGGATTTTTATATATATAAACTTGAATTTTATCAGCATATAAATTGTGCTGTATGTATGGATGTGTTTTAGGCATAGATGATATGGGAAAATAGTAAAGAAAATTTTGCTGGTTTGAACTATTGTGAGTTTTCAGTTCTGGAGTTCAAACAAAGTCACTGGTTAACAGATGAGAAAGGATAGTAAATAAATTATTCGATGCTGGGTAAATTAAGTACGATATTACTAAGACTTATGAGAGCTATTGTTCTTCCTTACAGCAGTGGAAAATTATTGGAAAAAAATTAGATCCAACATAATGAATCTATAAAAGAATGTGATAGGGATAATATCCTCAATTTGTACTAATTATTTGATTGTGGGTAAAGGAATTAAGTCATCGTAGTGGATTGTTAACAGCAGCCTGAAAATGTCCTGAGAGTGTGCATCCATGTAATCAGAAATCCCAGATTTGTTTTTACAAACAACATTTTGGTAGAGGTCTTGTGTGGACGAGCACTTCCTTTGTAGATAAAAAACGGTACTGCATGCTGGCAGCCACTTTTGCGGCCAGTTAGGCCAAACAAATTGAGAGGAAATTGTAGTTAAATACGTAAGTTACACATGGCTATTTGTAAAAAAGGAAATTTGTTGAGATGGGAAACATTTTTCGAAGGTTTATTAAAGTGTTATAATATGACATGTGGCAAGGCAAACTATTGGATGGGAAAATTAGATCTGGTTATAGAATAAATTTATTGACCCCTTGAAGTTAATTCTTCGAATCATTGTTTCACTGGCATTTTTTGTTCAAATTGGAAATAGTTTGGTAGAGCTTTGGTTAAAACCTTTGGTTGCGGTATCTTGGAACGAATTGATAAACCATAGGAGATTGATAAGAATAGAAACAAATATGGACCCAAAATAGAAAGTTGGATTCATGCCTCTCATTGCAAGCAAGCACATGGGGCTAAGGTGGACGATCCCACAGAAAATGAGGCTGCACCTAGCAGCCCAGCAGAACATTCAGTGGCAGATAAATGATAGTCGTGATATACATTCATTTGAATTACATTTTAACACCCCTTGCATTGATAAACATTACATTTTCAACTTGTGATATTCCTACTTGGGATAGTGACATTTATTTGCCTACATGACATACAATTACCTGCTGATATTAATACAACATGAGTGAAAAAATGTATCACAACTACACTCATGATCAGGGGATTGAGTTCAACCCCGGGAGATAGGGGGATAAGGGTAAGACAAATAATCTGATTTATGTTACATATTAAGGGATTTTCTTTATTTACCTGTTAGGAAGCTTGTTAGTTTGGTATATAATGTTGAATGTCATCAACATATAATTATGTCATAGGTATGAACATATACAAGGAGTAGCAGACTTGTTTGTTGGTTTAGTAGTTATATTGGCAATTGTTTTAGTGGTGGCTTGCTTGAAAGCCTTAGTGACGGTGTGTTTGAATAAGGTAACCAACAACACGATGATAATGCATGAAGTGACAAATGAGGAAAGAAATGTGGAACCAGAAAAGGAAGACTTTTATGGCGGCATAAATACTGAGATTAAAAGATTAAATCAAGTGATGTTGCAAATGAATACAGTAGAATTAAGATAATGGCATAACGACAATGTTATGAGTTGTGTCAATTACAATATCAGTGAACTCATATCACCACGAGTGACACACTGTTAGAAAAAAAACGGGGAAAAGAAAAAAAAAAAAAGTGGAGAGGAATTATGGTAATAATACATTATGCTTAATTTGTTGGTTTGGGAAAATTTTTGTTGGGAATTAGATATTCCTGTTTGTGATTGTAATCATATACAATTTATTTTCTTAGAGTAGTGCTACAATACCTGCACAAGTTAATTTTTGAACTATATTAACCTGAAAGCAATTGTGGATGCTATTCTTAGTTTAGTAGTGAAATACATACCTGATTGAATATTATTTGTGTGACGCATATAAATGAATATAACTTTTTTGTGTTAAGGAAAAACAACAAATTGTTGAATGTGAAACTGTCGGAAGATATACATGATTATGCTGATTTCATGGTAAGATGTACCCTATCTGATTCAGTGTGTGTGGAAAGCAGATTCAGATGTGACTGAGCATAAGGATAAGACGAGATCACATTTGAAGGGGGTGCTAACGGAATTGGGAAGAAGTTCGAGAAAGAAAATTTGTGGCTAAAAAATGAAGTTAAACGTGGCATACACCCTCTTTCTCAAAGAATGATGAAGACATTCTCCCGTGTAACTTGGAGAGGGATGCTTACCTTCACCAAGGAAATTTATGTGACCATTTGCCTGGATCACACTGCAAGATATGAAAGAAAGGCGATCACTTACTCTTGTTCGAAGGCTTCGAACATTCATCACATCAGAAGTTGCAGGACAACGACATTTTACCTGCAACCTCTGTGAAATGCGGGGACATATGTTATTACTTCACCAACGTCCGGGGAACCAGTATGGAGCTGCAAAAAAACGGCTGTGCCCTTGTCACAACAGCTGTGCACGATTCTGCTGGTTGCTCCTGGTAAGGACCATGAATGACCTGAACACCATGGTCCCAACATCATTGTGGATGCATCCGGCATCCCTGTTCCACATCTTGCTGGCCAATCAACATTACACCAACACTTGCTGCCCACTCATAATGAGGGAGGAGGCAAGTCAACTACAACTGGGCGAAGGCCTTGTTCAAGGAATCATTATGGTTCACAGCAAGAGTGGCAAGAATGCTACATGGAGAGCAGGGTCAGTCTATGACTCCGCACCGTTACCACAACAGCGAAATCCTACACGAAGTAGTGCAGGTGTTCATAAAGACTGAAGAAAATGTTTCATACCTGAATTCAAACACAAGTGATCAGCCCTTCCTTTCAAACAAAGTCAACATTTGTGTGGAGGCAAACGTTTTTGCCAGATGGTGCAGATGCTTTACAAAACTTGAAAATGAAGTGAAATTGTTGTATCTTGGTGATGGTGAAGTGTTGTTTTGAAAAGATATTTGTGATGCAAATGCAATAGATTGAACAATATGGAAGGAGTCAATGACCAACGAAATGTTTTGTGATTCTTGCAGGATGACGGTGTATGCCTAAGGGAATTTGATTACCAAAGTTATGATTATTTACTTATACTTGTATTGATGTTTACTTGTAGTGATTGATTGTTTACTTATATTGATGTTTAGATTAATGGTTAATATAAACAAAAACAAAAAGATGAGGGAATTGTGGAAGTGTAACTCAGTGTAACTTATTGATTGGGACTGGTAACTCATTGAATTAGGACTGGTAATGAAGCAGATAGACGATTTCGTAAATGAATGCCAAGAATGTGCACGAACATGGTAATCTCTTGTCCACCTGGTCACAGCCCCAGGCTGGAGCACCCCCCTATTGTTTGGTAAATGGAACTCGCAGCAGGAGGGGAGCTAGCTGGTGCCAGTGAGGCGACCAGTAACGTCAGCGGAGAAGGGATTACGATTTCAGCGGACAGAGGATTAACTGAAGTGTGCCGATATAAACAGAAGGGACTTTGAGCCAAAGGAGCACTTGCCACGATAACCCCTGCCTGACGGAACGAACGAGCACTCATCATCAGAACCTCTGCCCGACGGGAATGGTGGAGGAACATCGGCCGAACAAGAAGGACTATGCGGATAGAGTTACCTGGTCGATTGAGTTAACGGTAGTTATTACTATTTGAAACTAGTTAATAAAGTGTTGACCTGTTGTAAACCTGTGTCCGGTCATTGGCGTCTTGAGTCTCACCACCACTTCCGCTACAAGGCCCATGAATGATCCTTTTGAACCCCATTTTCCGAATTGGCATTTATTTACCTCATCTCCCAGATGGCTGGCTATTTATAGCTGCATTCCCTGCGTCGTGTCTGGAAATTCAAATGCTATATTTACCTTCACCAATTTCCAAAAACACCTCCCTTTAATGATTTCCCTGCATCTAACAATATATGATTTGCCAACCATTATCTCCCCAATCATAAATCAGTCAATGGAGAAACTCACCACATTTTCTCCATCTTGCTTTGTTGTCTTCCTGTATTGCAAGCATCATTTTTTTGTAAACACAAATATTTGTAAACATGATCCTGTATCGCTTCCATCCTAGAAGCGTCTCATTCCTGCAAGTTAAATCCGAAGCACAATAATTTTCCTATATACTTGCCTTATTGCACAATTTTATCCAACCCATCTCAACAATCATCCAGAGTGTAAAAATAATCTACATTGACTCACACCACAATTCACATCACAACAGCTGGTCATTAAATAACAATCAACTGGTATTCTTCCTTTGATAACCTCACTCTTATCCTATCAATACATGGACATACTCATTTTCTGTCCCCTGGACAAGCAAATTTCACAACAGTATAAAACACTGAAAAATTGTCTGAAAATTAAAAATCGTTTCCAAGTTCTCCAGCTAAACTCCGCCCACAATCACTAACTCGACCCTCCTTTCACACCTTGCGAACATGCAAAGTACACACACTTTTTTACACATTCTCTGATGGAATCGCCCTATCAACTCCCAGGAGGATGAGCAATAATTTCATTGATGTGATGCCAAGGTACCTGATGGAGTTCCGTTCACCTGGTCTGCAGAGCTGTGATCCAATCTTTACCAACACCCAATCACCTCTTCCTCAACCGATAGCAAAGAAACAATTATTTTCATACCCTATGAGACATCTTGTTTGCAGACAGACAAACAGGTGAAACCATATCTTTCATTCACATTTGGTGGGGATTAAACCCACGACCTCCCATAAAGGCAATCAATTAATATATTGTCAACATTCATCTCATATCACTCTCTCATCCCCCTTCGCGCGGCCCCATTTACCTTCCACAGGATTACCATGACCTAACGGCGGAACTATCGTGACTGATTAAACTGAACACCAGTCAACACATCCAGGGAAAAGGGGGGGGGGGGTTGTAATAGGGGTGTGGGTGGGGGGGAAATGGGGGGCAGTATGCCAGAGGGCACAAGCTCACCAATAGGCCGGATCCAAATCTGGACCGGGCCAGCACTACAAACCAATGCGTCCCGTCACTAATCAGGCACACCCCTCCACAACCATTCAAAGCAGGTGACCACAACAACTCATCCACCTGGTACCCACTCGACCAACAGGTGACCCGATAAACAAGCAGACAGATAGTCAGATAACCGAACCCCCAATCATACCATCACAAAAATCACATCACAGTCACCCTCTGCCACATCTGCAGACACACCCAGATAGACAAAGGGGTGAAACCATAACATCCATTCCTCCTTAATTCAGCGCACATGACGTCATCCTATCAGTTATGTACACTCAGCACCACATGTCATTCTCGGCAGATCACCCACAATATGAGCAATTAAAACGTCATTTCAGAGATACCGGAAAATCAATGCAGAACAATGCAATTAGCATTCGCGCACCCTATGCTGAGAGGGGTGCATGGGGGGGGGGGGGGGGGTTAGGGGTTGGCACTGTTACTCATCCCCACCCTCCCAATTCGTAAACCTCCTGTCATTTTGATAATCACATAAGGTCCATATTTCCTAATATTTCAAAATCACCATATTTCCAGAGAAGCCTCAATTCCAAAAACCTCAACCTCTGACACTGTCCGCAATGCAGGTCATCGCGCCCCACAAAGCACCTCACAAAGCACCTCGGTACACACGTTCCTGCAGCCCAATCCACATCACACCACACCATCGCAGGCATCGCATGTTCACCACGATCTTCACAGCACCACCGCCAGACGCACCCGTACAGCCTTTGTCAGGCGCATCAAGACAGATGCACCGATGCACCGATGCACCTCCGAGATGCACCACACGCCCATAACCATACCACGCACCTTGCGTCTCCCAACTGTCATCCCAATTCCCATCCGTTCAAGACAAATAAGCTAGAGCCCGATCATACCTCGGTACAGTGAGAGACTCCTTTGCACACTGTATCAACCGCACACTGTAACATAGACTTTCCGGTTGGCACTGGAAATTTACTATTTTCTTGGGGTTCTCCATTCAACCACAACAATCGCTTAATTATCATTTCAATGCATTTTATATACTACACATTACTATCAAAGTTTATTCAGCTTCCCTTTATAATTCCATTATAAAGCTCAACGTATTTCTCACAAAATCGCATGGCAGGAATTACAGGCTAGCATTACACCGACATGGCATCTAGCGCATTGCAGGAAACATTATGCAAGACAAGCAGGGACCATTCGCATTAACTCGCACGCATACACTAAGACTATATAACAAAGTCGAGGTGCCCATCTCCCTAGATGACCCACAATGCACCTTTCTCTCTCCAGACGGCTCTCTCAAACTCGTTCGCTTCAATCTCCTCCGCACCTGTGCTCATGATTGCGGAAGCACCGCGCGCCTCCTCACAGGTATCCCGGTCAACCCATCCCGACCAATGGGCGAGCTTCTGCCGGTATTCTCCTCACTTACCATTCCGGGTTCACCATGTTCACGGAGGTGCAGCCCAACCAACGCATGGCTGCATCATTTTCTCCCACATCTTACATAATTCCAATCATTGTGCTCGCACATTATAATTCTATTTTCGCTTGCCTCGGCCACCCGAATGCATTCAATGCCGTGCACGACATTGAATATGCGCATTCCCTCATCTCGCCTCGTGGTTCCCCACGTGGGCTGTTGCCACGTCGTCATGGTGACCTGTCTGCACGTCGCGCGCTTCGCGTGACCACGGCTGTCTCCTCTCTTCTGTGTAATTTAATCTTCATTCGTGATTCCTCACCTGGAACTCTTTGGAGCTCAAAGCCTCTCTTTAACTTTTTGAATTCCCGATCCGGCCTCATCTCGTCCTAAAAGGGGATAATACTTGTGCTGCCTGCAGCATATTTTCACAGCTCCCTTCTGTGCGTACGCATTTTCTTTCTTCGCAACCCGTTAGCTCAGACGGGGTGCCTCGATCCCGGGTCCCTAACTGATGGATGCACATCATCCCAAGTAAAGGAAAAACGTCCTTCTAAGTCCTCCAAAGAGAGTACTCTCGACTTTCTCTCAAGTCGACCTCCGTCCCTCTCTTTGGCCTAAGCAGAATGTCTCGAACTGACTATGCGAGACGCCGCATGCAACATTCTGCCGGACTCTGATGGCGCACAAGCGTTCAGTTTTCCTCTCAAAACTGCCCACCTTGAAATGCTTCCTGCATGCCGCGACTGGGTATTCAGGCTCTCAAAGCCTGAATACCCGCACATGTGTCTCTACCCATGCTCTTCAATCTGTTAGTTATACGGGAAGCACCTATCTGGCCTTCCCCACTGACAGATGCTCCCCCCCGATGATACCCTTAGTGTCGTCGTGTTAGGTCCTCCAACGAGAGTATTCTGACTCCCTCTCAGGTCAGCCTACTTCTCCTTGGTCCGAAACGGGGTGTTAGGGGCGTGCACCCGAGCAGTAACTCATGCAATACGTCCCCACCGAACACTTCCGCCGGACCTACACGTGTCCGAATGTGGGCTGCATCCAGCCACTTTCCAACACTCACGAAACGTCGAGTGTCCAAGCCGCTCATGCGACCTCCTGGTACACTCCCTCTGCTCAGGCCTAAGCAACTTTTACCTCCTACAACAAACCTCTGCACACAGTTCGCTCCCCTTACCTCTTAGTTCTTGAATCGATGCCGGAGATCGAAGCCAAGACTTGGATCAAAGCCAAGAAGCCAAGATCAAAGCCCTTCACTCAGTGGCGGCGAAAGTCACCGTTACTCCGAGAAAGATCTCAACTTTAGGTGGGGCCCCTGGACTTGGCCACCACCGAGTCAAGAAAACCGTCCCTTTCCCCTCCAGACAAGATCCCATCCTCGTCACCAATCTGTGGGGGCAGCACCCAGCACCCCCATTTCCCCATTTCCCCAGGAAGAAACCCAGGAAGCACTGGAACTGTTCTACAAGAGGTTTATTATACGAGCCAATTACATGCACGGAATATTCTCAGTCTATGAGCCAGAGGGGCAATCCCTGATGCACAGCAGCACGACCCACATTAGCAAGAAGCAAGTCACAATGCGCACAATACACCAGAGATTGCCTCGATGCCATACACTGAAAATCTTAAAGTTATCCCCACCAGGCCGGTCATATACATAGTCCACAACAATTCCCCCCACCTCCTCCCCTCATCCCATACTGAGAAATCAAAGAGGTAGCCGAGCCAGCTTGGGAGAGAGACACAAGGACATTGGGAGAAAGACAAGAATGCTTGACCACCATAAAGTAATAACAACTCATTTCAGCGGAAGAAATGCTTACAATATTTTGGCCTTGACAGCGATATGGCTGGTGGGGAGGCGGAGAGACAATATACAAACATGTCTGTTTCCCGCCCCGCACGGACCGACCACGGGGAGATCGTCTGGCATGGAATGCAGTGCTAATGAGCCATTACTCAAATTGCATTTGTCATTTATGGTCTTCGAGTACCCTCGTCCCTCTATACAAGGGGAAAGGTGAGCATCTGGACTGTGGCTCGTGTCGAGCGATAAGGTTATTGGAGCATGGAATGAAGGTATTGGAAAGGGTGTTGGAGAGGAGGATAAGGAAGAAAGTGAAGATTGACGAAATGCAGTTTGGATTTAAGCCAGGAAGAGGAATGACAGACGCGCTTTTTATTGTGAGGCAGTTGCAGGAGAAGTACATGAAGAAGAGGAAGAAGTTGTTTCTTGGGTTTGTTGATCTGGAAAAAGCATTCGATAGGGTTCCACGTGAAGTAGTGACATGGGCATTGAGGAAGTTAGGAGTGGAGGAATGGTTGATCAGAGTGGGGGATGGCAATGTACAAAAGAGCGTGCACAGCTGTCAGGACGAAGGACAGGAACAGTGGTGAGTTTGAGGTGAAGGTGGGAGTGCATCAGGGGTCGGTACGAAGTCCACTACTATTTGTAGCTGTGATGGAGGTGCTGGCTTGGAACGTAAAGGATGGTTTACCGTGAGAGTTGTTGTATGCAGATGATGTGGTGTTGATTGCAGAAAGTATGGATGGACTGAAGGAGAAGATGAACAAGTGGAAGGAATGTATGTAGACAAAAGGTCTGAAGGTGAATATTGGAAAAACGAAGGTGATGGCAAGTGGTAAAGCATGTGGTGAGGTGGAAAGAACTGGGAAGTGGCCGTGTGCTGTGTGCAGGAAGGGTGTCGGAGTGAATTCCATTCAATGTACAATGTGCGCTGAGTGGGTTCATCAAAAATGTAGTGGTTTGAGAGGGTCATTAACCAGTGTGGCAGCTACATTCAAGTGTAACGTGTGCACAGAGGGAGCTGCAGATGGAGGAAATGTTGAGTTGGATCTTGGAGATGGCGTGAAGCTGGAAGTGGAAGCTGGATATATATATACAGTCACGTGAAAAGGTAAGTACACCCCATGTAAAGTTTTGACTTTTTCAACATATTTCAACATACAGCTATTTGATCTTCATTTCAACAATATTGATAGATAAAGGTGATATAATATAACAAATGTCATGAAACATTTACATTTTGTAGTCCATTGTATAATTTAAATAAACATAAATGCAAATTTCACATGTGGAAAAAGTAAGTACACCCTTGGCTCTAATAGGTGGTATTGCCCCCTTTGGCAGAAACAACCTCGAGTAGGCCTTTCTTATAACTGTCTACCAGTCTCTGACATCGACTGGGAGAAATTTTTGCCCACTCCTCCATGCAGAATTCTTTCAGCTGTGCGATGTTCGAGGGGTTTCTTGCATGTACAGGTCGTTTAAAATCCCCCCACAACATCTCGATGGGATTTAGATGCGGGCTTTGACTTGGCCACTCCAGAACCCTCCATTTCTTTATTTGCAGCCATTCCTTGGTGGATTTACCTGTATGTTTAGAGTCATTGTCATGTTGTAAGGTCCACCTTCGGTTGAGCTTCAACTTTCCGAAAGATGGCCTCACATTATCCTCAAGCACCCTCTGGCACAATGAAGAATTCATAGTGGATTCTATGATGGTGAGCTGCCCAGGCCCTGATGAGGCAAAGCTGCCCCAAACCATAATATTTCCACCACCATGCTTTCCAGTTGGTATCAGGTTCTTGTGGTCAAATGCTGCCTTTGGTTTTCGCCAAACATGTCTTCTGGTACTGTGGCCAAATAGCTCTACCTTTGACTCAACTGTCCAGAGCACATTGTTCCAGAAGTGTTGGTCTTTGCCTCGGTGTTCATTGGCAAACTTTAGTCTTGCCCTGATGTTCTTTCTGGACAGCAAAGGTTTCCTCCTGGCACACCTCCCATGTAGATCAAATTTGTGCAGCCTCTTTCTAGTGGTGGACTCGTGCACTTTGACATTAACAGTGACGAGAGCTACCTGTAGGTCCCATGATGACATTCTGGGGTTCTAGGAGACTTATTTCAGCATCTTGCGGTCTGCTCTCGGGGTGAATTTGCTGGGGCGGCCTGGCCTGGACAAGTTGGCAGTTGTTTGGAATCTTCTCCACTTGTAGATGATCTTCCGGACAGTCGAATGATTCATTTCAAATTGTTTGGAGATCTTTTTAAATCCCTTCCCAGACTCGTAGGCATCTATAACCTTCTTTCTGAAGGCCTCAGAGAGCTCTTTTGATCTTGGCATGGTGACGCCGCACACTTCAACAACAAAGAGCAAACCAAACTAAATGTCTGAGATTTAAATAAGACAGTTTCCTCCAAGATCCTCTCCAACGATGTTCTAATCATTTGCACCTGAGCTGGTGCACCTGATTCTAATTTTAGGTATTTGAAGTAGTGATAAATGTAGGGGTGTACTTACTTTTTCATGTGACTGTATATACAGACTTGGCATTTAATATGGAATATTTTTTTGTGGGGGTGAACTTACATTTCAAGATGACTTCGAACCAAAAGTTTATTGGAATTATGTTGAAATTATTCTAGATTTTGTTAATGTGACCTTTAAAAGAAAAAAAACCACATTCGACATTTCGAAGCAAATAAATTGATCCTTGAAAGTGATGTAAACTGATATGGAACTCAATTCACGGACAGTACTGTGTTAAACGTTTTTCAGAACGTTTTCTGAAACGTTTGTGTACGTTTTCCAGAAGTATCTCTTTATTTTGCACCTTAGCCAAAAAAAATTTCAACAGAAACAAAAGCTAAATTATGACTGGGATTACGGGCAGTAAAATTACAGTTCAGTACTTCGTGTAACCACCCACGAGCATTCAGGAGAGCACATACACGTCGAGGCATGCTGTTCACGAGATTTGTCAAGGTTTGGACAGGAATCGCTTGCCATGCATTGACAATGGTCTGCTGCAATTCACGCACAGAGGCAGGCTGCTGGTCCAAGTTGTCGATTTGACGCGTTAATTCTGCCCACAAGTTCTGCTTCGGATTCATATCCGGGGACATCGCAGACCACTCCATATGCTCTACACCACGGTCAGCAAGAAAATGTTGGATCATGCGAGCACGATGAGGCCGTGCATTGTCATCTTGGAAGACAAAGTTTCCTCGAAAGGCTGCACGAGCAAATGGAAGCAATGTTTCTTCCGGAATGGCCCTGTACTTGAACTGGTTCAGGTTTCCATTCAGAACAACCAGGTCAGTTTTGCCCCCTGCATGAAAAGCAGCCCAAACGGTCACCCCACCACCTCCAGTTTGGACTCTTGGCACTATACAATCTTTGTTGTAGGCTTAAAGCACTTGTCTGCGCACTCGGACGTGGCCATCTTGACGATAGACCAGAAATCTAGACTCGTCACTGAAGGTCACGTGATTTCAGTGTCCTGGCTGCCATTGATGGTGCTCTCTGGCCCACTGCAATCGGCGCTGGCTTTGTTGTCTGGTCAGGCGTGGCTTTCTCAGGGGACACCTGGCACGATAGCCTGCTTGAACCATTCGTTGGTTGACTAGCCTTCTGGATACAGGCACATTTGTCAGTTGCTGCCACTCAGCCCTAAGCCGATTAGCTGACTTGGTACAGCCATTGCAGACTAACCGGTGCAGCTGGCGATCATCCCTCCTTGTGGTTCTGTGTGGACGTCCTGGCCTCGGTATTGGAGTAGAGACACCCCTCTGAGCATTTCGTTTCAGGATCTTTGATACCTGACCTTGAGTGATGCCATACTGCCGAGCAATAGCACGCTGTTTCATGCCGGAATTTCGTAAAGCCTCCACTCCATGACAAACAGCATTGTCGAGTTGACGGACCATCTCCAGAGGAAGCGGCAATAACTTTTGTAGATGTGCAGCAGTTGTTTTCCACTAATACAGAACGCAACAACCCTTATATACCCGATTGTGAAGCCAATCGTCAAATGTACCTGTCCTTACATTTTGTCACGCCACCTGTGATATAATCATGTTATTGACTTCTTGCTGCGAAAGACAATCAGTGACATGGTTCTTTCAACAAAGACATCACCGAAGGGTAAAAGAAACTCACCAGATTGATATACTGAGTTCAGAAAGTAAACCCAAGTCAAGAAAAAAAAAAAATTCCATATTAAATGCCAAGTCTGTATATATATATATATATATATATATATATATATATATATATATATATATATATATATATATATATATATATATATAAGTTCAAAACACACCTGGTCACAAGTGTGCCACACTGACTGGGTCCTCAGTCGAGGTCCTCAGCGTCATCCCGTTTCGGCCCTTCAACCTCGATACGGTCAGCTAAGGTGGGCCAGCAGGGGCACATCCACATCCACTTGCAGCAACGGCACCTGGATGCGTACATACCCCCACCCCCAGCCAGTACGAATGCAGACTACAATAACAAAATCGCCTCCACATCCGGAATCCACAGCACCAAACAAACATGGTGGAACACTCAAACACACACCTTTATACTTCCCTTTCTCCCATACCTGGCCATTTCACTCTCCTCCTCACATACTTTCCCTGCTGAAGTACAACCCCAGGACATACAACACTGTGGCTTGCTACCTGGCTGTTTCTCCCGGCCCTCTTACGTGTCCTCTTTTCAGAGGTACTGCGTTGCTGTACCTCCTCCTCACCCACCTTACGCACACAACCCATCCGGCTCTGAAAAGGCCACCTGCCCCCGATGCTGTCTCTCCAGCGAAACCAGCCTATTCCTGGTCGCCACCCAGTCTTTCCTGGGAGTCACTGGTAGCACCAGCACAAACATAAGTTCAAAACACACCTGGTCACAAGTGTGCCGCACTGACCGGGTCCTCAGTCGAGGTCCTCAGCGTCATCCCGTTTCGGCCCTTCAACCTCGATATGGTCAGCTAAGGTGGGCCAGCAGGGGCACATACACATCCGCATGCAGCTTTCACGTGACTGTATATGTGTATATGTGTGTGTGTATATATATACACACTCAACCCTTGGCTATCGCGCCTAATTGGTGCCGCTATCGGTGCGCGTTAGCCGAAATCGCGATAGCCGAACTGAAGAACGTATGGTAATAATTCTAATTGGTGCCAGGACCCCCAAGTTGACCACATATTTAACCTATTTTTGCCACTTTTTTACCAAGTGTTTCCACCATATAAAGAAACATTAACATATAAAGAAACATTAAAACAAGAATCACAATATGTAAATAAAAATAAAATGGTAAAAAAGTACCTTTTTACCATTTTATTTACCTTTTTGGGAACGATGAGGGGCTTAGGTGGTTGGGTAGGTTCCGAGGCTTGGGTGGAGTCTTATTGACCACCCCTACGTGCCTCTAACTCGTCCAGGATTGCGTCAGCTGAAGCACCAGAGAAGCGCTCAACGTCAGAGGGCTCGTCAAAGACAGAGGGCTGTGCCTCGTTGCTACGCTATAAGCAGGGTCGGCGTCATGGGGGGGGGGGGCATTCGCGGGCCATGCCCACCCAAATGAGTTATTGTGCCCCCCCCCCCCACACCCACCCGCAGGTCAAGCCTTTGACGCCAAACTTGCATGTCGGCTATATTTCGTGCAGTGTGTGTGTGTGTGTGTGTGTGTGTGTGTGTGTGTGTGTGTGTGTGTGTGTGTACCCCCACCACAAGGGGAGAGGTATAAAACACAAGGGGACCGAAATTAGCGGGGGTAGAAAAGATCAAGGTTTTGGATGGGGGAGGATAAGAGATGGTGGTGAACAGCTGTTTTAAAGACCTGGAGGGTGGAGTGGGATTGAAGAGAGTGAGGGAGTTTGTTCCAGAGGCGGGAGAAAAGAGTAATGAAGGAGTGAAGGTGAGCAGAAAGTCTTGATTTTGGCAGTTTAACCATAAGAGGGTTGCAGGCAGATCTTGTGCGACCTGTAGGAATATTTGGGGGACAGAGCCCAGAGAGGGCTGGGGGGGGCAAGGCCAGAGAGGAGTCGGTAGAAGACGGAAAGACCACCAACCTGCCTGCGGTGAGTGAGTGAAAGGCCCTTGGAGTTAGCTTCATCGCGGGAGATTCCAATGATTCTGAATGCTTTGGTTTCAACAGCGTGAAGACGGGCTAGGTGTGAGGCAGGAGCACCAGACCAGAGGGGAGAGCAGTATTCCATAGAGCTGCGGATGAAAGCCTTGTATGTGGTGAGGAGCTCAGGTGTGCCAAGGAAGGACTTCGCACGACGGAGGATGCCCAGTCGGCGACTGGCTTTGGAGGCCAGATTTGAAATGTGGTTTTCCCAGGAAAGATCATGGCAGATAGTGAGACCCAAAAGCTTGAGTGACAGAACTTCTTGGAGAGGATTATTCAGAAAGTGGATGGGAGGGTTTTCCAGTCGGTCTTTTCGGAGAGACATCGTAAGAGTGTGAGATTTATGAGGATTGAAAGACATCTATGTGTGTGTGTTTGTGTGAAAGAGAGAGACTTTGCAGCATGTTTTTAAATTGGAACTGGGTTGGTGTGTTGGTTGTTGACGGTAAACTCTTATTATCAAGCATTTACATCATAGATTGAGGTCTCGAACGGCAGTTTGTCCCCCCCCCCCCACCCCCCCTGCGGTTACCCTAATGTCCCCCGATTCGACTTGTTCTGACGCCGAATCTGGCCGTAAGAATTCGGTGATCTGGCGTTGGCGGAGGGAGTTGATGTGGGCATGATACTGCTCCTCGTAACCTGCCAGTGCCGTATTAATAAAGGAGCACCTTGCTTCACTGTTGAATGTTATAGTGTATGCGGTTATGTAGCAATTCATACAATGGTCAATTTTTCATATAGAATCTGGAAACGTGTGTTTCACCGTGTGTAATTCACTACCTTAGAACACATTGCACTGAAAATAAGCTGTTTCCAATTTTTCCAAGCAGCGCTTATGACAAAAATCCAAGATGGCCGCCACCGAGTGACGAAAATGGAATAATCGTCATATCTTCGGTAATATTTATCATAGAGACCTGCACAATATATCGTTCTGTATGTTTTAAGGTACAACGAATCCATTGAAATAATGTATGATGTGAAAAAGTGAAAAGAAAAACAGATATTTGTCATATTGTACAAAATATAGGCGCCATAAATGACAATTTTGTCAGCATTTATAATTTTTTCCAAACTTCAATAAATAATGACAATTTCATATTTTCAGGCACAGTGTATGCAGTCGAAGACACTATAATAGAGAACTAACATCTTGACAAACATGATGTATCCACATTGATACGGTCACTCGTGTGCCTGATCCTACATATGCAGACCGGCAATATACGTATATGTTGTGTCTTTCACATGAAAGTTGTTGATTAAAAATATGCGTTTCTTCTCTACTTGCAGATAAATCATGGCACAGACTGAAGAACCTGATGAGAAAAAGGCACGCACAGAAATAAACTATACACTATGCATAAAGTGTCAGACCTCCAAACAAGAGCAAGTGAAAGAACCACCACAATCTGAGGAACATTCAACGTACGACAAATTCAACGTACATAAAGCTGTTGGAAGAGTTCGAACAGAAGAATGACAAGTATCCCATGTACAAATGGGCCCGCATTTACATGAAGCAAGTGAGCAACCTGCTCCAGTTCATGAGAGGCACACGGGATCGTAACTGGCTCTTGCATCTCACTTCTCTAGAAAAGATGTGTGTCTACTTTTTCGCATTCAACAGGCATGACTATGCCCAGAACATTCCAGATCACATAGCGCACATGTACCAACTTGAAACCAGCCATCCACGTATATGGAATGACCTGCAAAGTGGAGACTTTGTCGTCAACACCAATCCCATTGCGTTCACATCCATCGGCTCTGATCAAGCTCAGGAGCATCTGAACAAAGTACATAAAGGTGATGGTGCCATTTCTGGTACTAGGGCATTGCCCGTACGTGGGTGCCCGTTCCTTGCCAAAAAAAAAAAAAAACGCTACCCGTACGCTCTACCCCGCCCGTACGCCCGTAAACAAAAAAAACAACGCTCTTCGCTTCCGCCCTTCGCTCTGACTGAATTGGGAGAAATAATGCGCATAAGAAATCGAATTACGAACCGTAATGGCGGTCAGCTCGTAACGCGCTCAGCTCCGCTCGCTCTCACATCGGCCACGCCTACGCAACAAAGCGTTCTGTGATTGGCTGCCGGAAAGCGTGCTGCCGGACAGTCTTCACTGTCCGGAAGTTCGCAAATCGCAGTTACGATGAATCGTTTTAATTTAATTGCAGTTTGAATTCGTTTTAAAACATAGTTTAACGGCAACATAGTTTTCCAACGTGAAATAAATGAATACGCTGTCAAATGTGCCGTCCGAGGCAGAGTCTGATCGCCACGTTCGGCACACGTGATAGCTCGCTGCTCTCTGATTGGTTGAATCGTTTTTTGGACATAGCTCGGTAAGTAATTGTCCGATTAATATGAAACCTTGAAAAGGCACATCCTCGGGTCCCCAGCAATATACCTGGCAAGTTAAAAGTATATCGGACCCGTGGTTGTCGAGAAACAGCGGTCACAGACAAACGTACAAACAGAGATTACTGGAATTATAGATAGATAACAACTGATCCTCAAGGTTTGCTGAAGTACTGCCTGAGTTCGCCAGAACTCGCAAGGCTTGCTGGAGAGACAGAACGCATGCTGGGCATGTCGGAAACCAAAGAAAAGAAGCACCATCAGCATTCTTCAGCTAAAACCAAATGACAAAAACAAGCAGTAAGGCAACTGAAGAGTGTATTGTCAACATCAAACCCATTCACCACAGCAAAGAATGAAGATGGTTCCGAGTTGAAGCTGGTCAATCTCGTGACGAAGAGGATAATGCCTGCATCAGTACAGCACGACGTTCTGGACGTGGAGACGTGCGGGAACAAGGCATTTGCCACACACGTAGAAGAAAGAGTCAATGGTGAGAAAAACATGTGGGACAAAATGCCAAAACTGAAGTATCTGACTTGGAATGATGGATGCAAAGCTGTTAATCTCAAGACATCATCAGAGGTGGTCAGCTTGAAAGCGACGAACTCCCTGTTTTTTCGCTTGCTCCTTATCGCAAAATCTTCACGAAAACTCGATCTGGAAGATATCGTAGGAAAGCATGAATTTGCTAGTTTCAACGCTACACTAATGAAGCCAGATGGTTCTCTACTGCCAACTACCAACAAGTCTAGCCTCATTCACGAACTTGAGAGCATGGTTCCAGAGTCAGCAATGTCTGCCCCATCTCAAACATCCACTGGAGAGAGAGTTCACCACCCAACATTGCCTGACCAGCATCATAATAGATGGCATGGCTCTCTTGCAGGAGGCGGTTGTCTACAAAGGCCAAATTAAAACCTGTAAAGATCTGCTGGACTGCTTTGTTCGAAGTGTTGACAGTAAATCGGTCGGTTACGTGGACACATACCTAGTATTTGACAACTACAGCATCAACAATTCGCTGAAGGAGAGGACCAGACATCTTCGTATGGCAGGGAGAACGCAGGACAAGGGGTATAAAGTAGACAATACCACACGCATAAAAGACTTCAAGTCCTTTTTGAGCTCCAAGGAAACCAAAGCCAATGTTGTGTCGTATCTTGCACAAAATGCTGTTCGATTGTGCAAAGTGCCAATCATCACGCACACCCAGAAAGACGTCCTTTCTTCCCAGCCAAATATGGTGAGCATTCCAAGTACACAAGAGAAAGCCGATACACTGTTAATCTTGTATGCAGTGGCAGCGAGTCGTCTGGGCAATACTGTGCACATATATTCTTGTGATACCGATGTGTTAGTGCTTGCTCTACGAAGAGTACCTTATCTGAAGGCGGATAGCGTTATCATCATGGGAACCGGAGATCGACGACGGAAAATCAAACTCAAGCCCATCTAAGTAGGGAATAAATGTTAGTTCTGGGACACTCACTCTCATTTCCCCCATTGACTTACATGTTAATTTTCTTTAAATTTTCTTAAATAAAATCATCCATTTTCTGATTTTTAGGCTGTTTTATCGATTTTTAAACTCCCCTATTTCTCTACTCTCATTTTTCCCCCATTGACTTACATGTTAATTTTTTCCTCTCACCCTCATTCTTTTTAGCTATTACTGCATCCCAAAACGCCTCTTTTCTCCTACCCTTATAACCTATGATCCTTCTTCCCTTATGAACCTATGATCCTTCTAGCCTTATGAATCTATGATCCTTCTGATCTTATAAACCTATGATCCTTCTAGCCTTATAAACCTATGATCATAGTTTCATAAGGGTAGAAGGGGTGTTAAAAAATCGATAAAATAGCCTAAAAATCAGAAAATGGATGATTATTTAAGAAAATTTAAAGAAAATTAACATGTAAGTCAATGGGGGAAATGAGAGTGAGTGTCCCAGAACTAACATTTATTCCCTACTAAACCTTTTACTCTTAATATCAATCCTGATATTAATCCAAGATAAAATATTTCAGCAAGGCACCTAGTCTGACCGAGTGAACTCTGCCCCCACACCAAATATACCATCTCCATCTAGCATATTTACCCTTATGGACCTATGATCTTTACGAAACTTTTGATTATAACACTTATCCTCAATGTTGTTCATTAGACCACTCAAACAATGATCCTTTTAGCCTTATGAACCTTTTTCTATTAATATCAATAATTTAATTTTTTCATTAACTTTTTAAACTTTTTTAACACTAACATTAGCATTAATACCGGTGAGTTTGGTTCTTTTTCAAGATATTACCATACAAAAAAAACCGTTTTTCATTAAATCTTCACACTTTGGAGAAATGACACTTGGATAAATTCCAGGAACGAATTCCATTGTCTAATTTCCTGTTTCCTCGAAATGTTAAAACTGAGTTCTGTTCCCGAAAATACATTTTGTTCATTATTTAAGCCGTGGTGCCGTGTCGTTTTAAACATTATGAACCGAAGAAGATGAGCATCAACATGTCTTATTTCAGTCTCTACTCTGATGAAGATTATATCAACTCACCAGGGTAAGTTCATTCAGAATAAAAGTGTTTAATGTGAGCTTTGTAAGTGATTAATTTTACGACTCATGATTCTGTCTCTCTTTTTTACAGCAATTCAAATATTGTGAATATCCGGGCAGAATTTCAAACTATTCCTCAAGAGTTTCAAAACGAACTGGATTTGAATGAATTCAATGTTTCATCATTCTCAGAAGATTCATGTGAAAGGTATGATGTGTGAATAAGAGAGATCGAATTGTGAGGAACAGAAATGAATACTTCAGCGCAGTAATTTTTATTTTGTTTACAGTATTAACCTCGAAGACCACGGCTATGAGTGGGATTATTTTGAGATCCCAAAGAGTGGTTATTTACTACCAACCTGCGATACCCTACATTTTCAACTCGACAACATTGACATCAAGCTCGATTTTTTAGAGGTATGCGTGGGTGTGTGATTCATAATGCTCATAATGTTCATTATTTAAAATCGTTGAGGTATATAACATATTCTCTCCTTGCCTCCCCCTCTTGTCTTTAACAGGAAGAGATTCAAAAACTCAATACATCTGCTGTCTTTGACTTGTTCTGGGAAGAAGAGGATGATGAAATTGAATGGGAAGAAACTGAATTTATACCTCAACAAAAATGTTTTATTAACAAATATATTATATATATATATTTGTTTTGTCTACAACTATTTAATTCTTAATTACAAAAAGAGAATAAAGGAAGAAAAAAAAGGGAAAAGGTGCGTCCCCCTCCCTCGACCCCCCTTCACCCCACCTCTTCCCTTATGAGTGTGGGGAGGGTGGGATGAGGGGGGATCGAGGGTGGGGGATGCACTGGGGGTGGGGGATGATGGGTGTGGTCTGTGTGGGCGGGGTCTGTGTGGGCATGGCTTTATTTTTATTTTTTTATTACCACAAATTAAATTATCTAATCTAGGTGGGGTGAATTAAAGTATGGATGGTTGTTGTTTAATGGTTTATCAGTTTTGTTTTTTGTAATTCCTGTGAATAAAATGACCCTAATATTTCTTCCCCATTCATATCATATAATTTGTAAGTCCAAGGGACTGTATCCATTACATCAACAATTTTAAATAATTAATTAGTCCATTTTTGTGTATAACCTTTCTCAAAATGACTTTTCCATTTGTATATTCTTACAATATCACCAACTTTAAACTTGGGCTTTCTCAAATTAATTGCCTTTTCATATTCTAATTTTGTAAATGATTCTGATGGTTTTGATTTTGTTGATGAATGAACTGTATTATTTTAATTATCTACAATATCCTGAATAAAATATACCCATTGTTGAGAATCGAGTTGAGTGAATTTTTTATATAATTTCTCTTTCAAAGTACGCTTAAAACGCTCAATAACAACTGCTTTCCCTTCAATAAAGGTGCTGTATAATTTAATACCCTCCCCCTTTAGAAATTTCATGAATATTTTGTTATAGAACTCTGTTCCCTCATCAGTCCAAAATTTCTTTGGTTTTCTTTTATCCCTTTCAAATATTAGCTGCAAGGCTAACATTAAAGTATAACCCTTTTTATTTTTCAGAGGAACAACCC
Source organism: Myxine glutinosa (assembly GCF_964187855.1). Lineage (NCBI taxonomy): Eukaryota > Metazoa > Chordata > Myxini > Myxiniformes > Myxinidae > Myxine > Myxine glutinosa. Next base: position 6,125,140 of record NC_136262.1, on the reverse strand, counting down.
AGGCAAATCTACTTCTCAAATCAATAACGGTTAAAGCATACTTGTATCCCCTATCATTATTCAATTCAATTAAATCAGCGGACCATATGTAGTCGGTGTCTTTGTAATAAACCTTCCTTCTTTTAAACTTGGTGATTATAGGTTTATGTAATTCTTCAGCCAAGAGCTCCTCAGTCTTGATGACATCATTGGAGTCTAATAGTTTTTTGAGGAATAACCAAGACCAAGTTTCAATTTAGCACTTGTCTTTTTTTTTACAATAAACCTATCAACTTTCTCTCTCAACGTAGGATTTCGTATTAAAGACAAATTATACAACATTTCTCTGTCTGCTTCATGTTTTTCATCCAATGTAGTGGTATCCCCATAAGCAATATCATGCTTCATACACACTTTTTTTTTTTTTTTTTTTTTTTAAATACAAGATCGAGGCTCGTGAAAGAGCGAACATTAATCGCACAGAAAGACAAACAGACACATACAACAAATAACATCGGGAGCGGTAGACAAGATGGGGAGAGATGGGGAAGGACACAAACACAACATTTGAGAGCAGGGACCGAGAGACATGGAGACATCGAGAGAACTGTGGGAGGGAGAGGGCTTTGGGGGGGAGGCATGGTAAGGGTGGGGGTGGGAGAGGTATAAAACATATGGACACTGCCAGGACTTCCAGGAAAGAAGTTGGAATTTCAAACAAGGTGGATGTGGGGTGAATTAGTGGCGGTACAAAAGATCAAGGTTTTGGATGGGGGAAGATAAGAGATGGTGGTGAACAGCTGTTTTAAAGACCTGGAGGGAGGAGTGTCATTGAAGTGAGTGTGGGAGTTTGTTCCAGAGGCGGGAGAAAAGAGCAATGAAAGAGTGAAGGTGAGCAGAGAGCCGAGATTTCGGCAGTTTAACCATCAGAGGGTGGCTGGCAGATCTTGTGCGACCTGTAGGAATATTTGGGGGACAGAGCACAGAGAGAGCTGGGGGAGCAAGGCCGGAGAGGAGTCGGTAGAAGACAGAAAGACCACCTACCTGCCTGCGGTGAGTGAGTGAAACTGCAGGATACAGTACTGCTCACACCCGCGTAGTCTCCATCTCTCCTCCTCGCAAATCTCCTGAAGCACCAGACTGTAGGTGTAGGTCCTCCCTTGGGACTGAGTACACAAGCACCACCCTCCAACCCTGGCTCCATATCCCAACCTATCCTCCCTATCCCAACCCTGGCTCCCTCCTCTCCTTATCCCAACGCGGGCCCGGGCAACGAGGTTGGTCTTGAAGTATTTTAATTACAAATTAGAGGTGCATAACATTGTGAATCAAAAAAAGATGGGTGAAACAAACTTCTATTGAACTTTTTCCCAATGTTTTTATGCTACCCTCTCATGCTGACGTAAACCCGAGCTGCCTCGTCCCTCCCTGTCGTGCTGGCCTAATCTCATTTTTCCCTCTCTTCGTTCCCTTTTCTTTTATGTCCAGGAATATATTTTCAGCATCATTGAATGCTTGCCTCGGTGTGCTTCACACCATGACAACATATATATATATATATATATATATATATATATATATATATATATATATATATATATATATATACTCATTATTTCCTTATCACCTATATTAATTTTACAAGCACGTCTCTAATTCATTCACCTTTTAGGATTATTGTTTCGCACGATTTGACCGTTTTACGAGTCACCCGGAAAGGGTTATCAAGTTATCACGTTCAAACTTCCATGCCATTAAATAAGGAAGTCCTTATGTAATCTACTAGTCCCCGACTGCAAAGCCGCAATGAGCCGGCGAAGCCAAAGCCCCTTGCCACTAATTTACCCATCACTGTGGCATCAGTAGGTTAGGTAGTTGGTATTAGGTAGGTGTAGTAGGTACCGTACCTAGTTCAAAATGACACCATTTGCATTGTGCATGAGATTAAAATTTATAAAATTTCCTTCTTCATTAATTCGGTGAATTCCATCTCAACCTCGGATATTTCCGGCCATGAAAAACTATCCCCTTCATCTACCCTATTTTTAGGTTTAGACCAAGGTTTAGGATTTGTTAACCTCATCTAATCTTTTATCCAAGTTTGTTCCTGGACCGCAGAACGAATATCCGGGTAGATGTAGTTCCCCTGGAATTCCAGTTGTTGTAAATTTACTTCCTGACAGAAACTTTTGTATGTCTCCTCCTCTTTTAGGAGAGATGAATTGACACTTTTTAGAGCCACACACTTGACATATTCCTTTTTGATAAACTCTATTATTTTTAGCTTTTACATACAATACACTTTTAGATTTAGTTTTCTTTTTACATTTGAGACAATAACTCATATTTTTTTATGAGAAAAAGTCATACATAGTGCCAAAACCTTTTTGGTTTTCAACATAAATATTTCTATCTTAATTTTTAAAACATAAAGAATCCTTAGAAATGTCTTCACTCTCTCCTCCATTTATTTACAAATAAAACTAACTAAAGTCAATAACACCAACATCATCAATCACATAATCTTTTCCTTCTTCTTCTTCTTCTTCTTCACCACTTTCTCGTTTAGATCTCCTCTCTGAACTCATCTCAGTCATTTTTGAAATCAATGCCATCGAAAGAGTCATGAAGTCTTTATTTTCCTCTTCGGTGCGTTGAGATTGATTTTTTTGTCGTAATACATTCAATCTTTTACGATTCTCACTGATTTCCCTTTCCTCCATCTCAGCCATTTTTAAAGCCAATATTTTCAGTAGACTTTTGATTTCTTTATTTTCCTCCTCAGTGAGTTGAGATTGATTTATTTGCAGTAATACATTCAATCTTTTACGAATCTCACTGAATTCCATCTTTTTTAATTTTTCCTCTCTCTCTCTTTCCTCCCTCTCCTCCCTTTCTCTTTCCTCCCTCTCTCTTTCCCCCTTCTCCTTTTTCTCCCTCTCCTCCCTTTCTCTTTCCTCCCTCTCTCTTTCCTCCTTCTCCTTTTTCTCCCTCTCTCTTTTCTCCTCAACTCCTTCCTCATCCCTTGCTTCCCTTGGGTTTGAACCCCAAAGAATATTACATATATATTCATCTGGATTTTGAGATATTCTTGTATCTATAATTATTTTTCTCATAATAGGATACCAATAAGATTTGTTAATGATTTCTAAAAGAGTTTTATATTTCATAACTTTGAGAAGTTCATTTTTATTTAATATTTTAATCAAGTCTCTATTTGTAGGTTTAGCAATATCAGTATAAGGCCAGTTTTTAATGACAAAATGTCCATGGGTATGTTCCAATTCATATGGTATGTAATACCGAGCACCCTTTTCTTGTAGGTATCCCTGAATACAAAAATTATAATTCTCTTGTAGTCTTCTTCCTGCCATTTATGTATCAGAAATATATGTGAGATTAATATTATGACAGGTAATACCACCCCATCTTCCCACTACCAAATCGGTTTGTATTCCTCGGCTTTCTATCCTTATCTCATTACCTTCCTTCTTTGTCATGCTAACCATCGCTATACTATCATATATTTTTCTTTTCTTAAAATCATGAATTTGTTGTTTACTAATTGTACTTCCGCATACATTTCCAAGTGGATAATATTCTTCTTTACGAGACTGATTCAAATCATGTAGGTCTTCTAAGTTTATTGAAAAAGACCAATTATGTCTTAAATCAGGCATATCACACCCCCATTTATCAATTCGCATATTAACTATATGTCCTTCTTTATAAAATTCAATTGTAAGCAGATAGTTAAATTGAATGAGGAAAGGTGTATGGTCTGTATAACCAGGTGTAGTGGTTGTAAATTTTACTTGTTTAACAAAACGTGCTGTTTTCTTTAGAGATAAATCACTTAATCTCTCCAAGTCATTCGCTTCTGTAGGGTTTGGATAATTGATTAATTTATAAGTATTCTTCATATTAATATTTTTACTTATACTATATTTTTGTCGTTCAGCCTGTGCCTTGGTATAATAATTTGATAAATCAATATCCTGAGAGGATTTTCCAAAGATAGAACCATTTTTTCCAACATAAGTCATTTATATTAGATTAAAAATGATATCATAAAAATTTTCATTATTGTTGAGTTGAAATAATACATATAAACATAATTGACCACAACATTTAGAATTAATTTCTTGAACTTGAAATGTTTGATAAACACCATTCTGTAAGAATTGTATTACTTCAACAGGCGGTGGCATACCATAACTATCAAAATAATATTTATCCTGACTATTATGAATACAAACCCAATGAGAACCATTCTGAGTGTCTACATTCATAATAATATTCTTTGTATTCTTAGACAACTTTGTTAATTCATCTCTCATACAGATTTCCACATTATCAATTTTTAGTTTTTTACAATACTTAGCAAGTTCAATATTTGACGTTGTATTCTTTCCAAATTGTTTAAACCATTTATCCATTTATTTATGAGAAAGATACAATCCATTACCCCTTTTAGTTAGTTTTACACCCACTTGAGCTATAGAGGAAAGCATATCTCCAACTAACAATCTAGCTTTACCAGGCAGTTTTTGAGCAAAATCTACACCACTCTCCATCTCCTTGTTATGTCTTTCCAATTCTTTTTGAACTTTTAGTTGTGCCTTCCTTTCGTTAGCAGTTTTTACCGCTGCTGAAATACCACCAGTCAATGCTCCCACCGCACTTAAACCAGCAAATAAAGGAATTAGAAACGGGAGAAATCCTCCCCTTTTTTTTTTTTTTTTTTTTTTTTTTTAAAGCTATTCGACTTGTCTATTGAATTCGTCTAACTCGTCTATTGAATATTTTCTTCAACATAGGTTTTGACATTTTTATTTTAAGTGATCCAACATCATTTAGTGTTTTCACCTGCTCTCTTGTGAGAAAAACATCAATTCTTACTGCTCGTTTTCTTTGAATTGTATTAACATTAATAATACAAGGCTTTTGATTTTGAATAAATAAAAAGTAAAAAAATATATAAAAAAATAAAAAGGCTTTTGATTTTGAATACAAGATGTTAATATATTAAGATTGATTTGATTAACATATACCCCTACCATTTATTTATAATAAAAAATCTATGTTATATTAATCATAACACCATTATCTGTATTAATCTGTCATTCTGTTTCTTCCAAAAGCAAACAATAAGCATTAACTTCTTCATTCTCTCCTCTTTCAATGCATAGAGAAGTATCCACTCTATTAGACTTTATAGTTTCCTTTTGAGCACTCAGGTCAATTGCGTAGATTGTATAAAGTTTTTGAAACGCAACCATATCCAAAATAGGATCATTATTTCCGTTGCTTTCACACACCTTTTGGTAGGACTTGTAGGCTTCTGCATAAGCATTTTTTTCCCAACCAATTTCCAATCTATCTCGCGGGTAAAATGTACCAATAAGAGAAACCCAAAGTTGTTTCACCTTAGCATTATCACTCAGCGCATTATTCTTATCAGTAGCAGTATCTCCATCTGGTTTTTTAAAAATGAGCCATAGGTATCGTGGCTTTCCTTGAAGAACACCCAAATTCCAAGTGTAGGTAGTATGCTCCAGTTTAACGTGTTGACATCTTCTTTTAAGGTATGATACATTTAGCGGGGTCTTTGAGTTAAGTCTTTTATTTAACATCTCTTCCGTTTTAAGATTAGGAGTATATTCACTAATATACCAACACAAATCATTAATAACAAATTTATTATTATCACGAAAAGCATTTTCAACCCCAAAAGGCAATCTATTTACATTATCATTCCTTTGTAGTTGAAATCTAATTTTAAGACCATACAAAACTTTATCATAATCACAAAATCCAAATATACCTTTCAGAGGTACTGCTACGGTAAAACTATTCTCTGCTTTTGTATCATCATTATACATTGACTTCCTATGTCTATAACCAGGGTCTACATTTGTACCCGTTGACATATCAGGAATAAAACCTTCAACAGACCCCTTACCCATTCTATTACTAAGCGAATATAGTGTAAATTTCATCATTTCAGATGTAGCAGAGACATAATCAACCGCTTCAACCTCTTGTGTTCCAATATACAGGCGAACACTATCAAACATTTTCCAGAAGAAATCATTTACGAGTGTAGCATTAGTGTTATTCGCAGCCTTCGTGAATTTAAATTTACATAGCAAGAAACTATCAGCTATATTCAAGTAAGTTTGTTGATTATTTATTTCAAAACTTTTTGTTCCGTTTGAATTCCAGTCTGTTCCTGTTATAGCATTTACCTTAAAATAGTCTTCCTTTTTAGTGGAGTTTGAAATGATAATTGTATCATCCAAATCATAGATACGATCAATCGCTTCCATACTTGTATTTATATAGCATTAAAATCGCTTCCATACTTGTATTTATATCGCATTAAAATCGTTTAAACCCTGACCCAAGTATTTTAATGAGTGTTTGTCGTCCTTGTGAAGATAGTTGAGTTTTACCTTTTTGCCGTTCTTGTGAAGATAGTTGAGTTTTGCCCTGTAATTTATGAGACTCCTTTTGAGCATCTTTTATACTCTTGATAGCACCCACTACATTTCCCACGGCAGAAGCAGTTGAACCAATTAGGTCTTTATGTTTAAGAATTGTTGAACCAATACCCATAAGAGTATCAATTATTCCATCTCCTCTAAATTGTTCTCCTACACCCCATTGTCTCTTTGGTTTATAGTATCCTCTACCAAGAAACATACCTTCACCCTTATAGTATGGTGAAAGGAACATCCCATCCCCTGTAATTATTTTATATTTTCCCAACTCGTGTTTTCTCACAATAACCATTATTTATTTATCAAAAACTTCACAAAGGTGAATTCTGATGGATATAATTTCATCATTGAAAGAAATCATCCGATTATCTTGATCAGTTATCCTAAAATTTACTCTGTATATGGTTTTTCCTGACACAGGTAAATAGACAAGATTTTTTGGTTCCATATTAAATTTATAACCAATCGGCGTTGAGTATGCGCTGAATGAAAATATTGTATTTGTTCTTATTCCATCGTTAAAAGCACCATCAATCAAATCACAATGAATTAATACAGAATTTATACCGGAGGATATTTGAATGACATTATCACTGTAAAATGTCCCGTTAGTTTCAATCTTTTTTTAAGAGAAACCTAATAACTCTCTGAACGAATTTTCAATCGTGAAATAAACTTTATAATTATTTTTAAGTTTAATAGTTGATTTTGAAGTGTGTTTTTGAATATCTATTACCATATTTTTTGGTTCATCACCTTTTTCTTTCATAAGGCGAGAGTCTTCTGAAGATATTTGAGAAATCTCGTAAGCTCCGGGTGAAACGGAAAAAGTTTTATATCTACTTCCTGGATAACTAAACTTGTTGTTTTTCTCTGTTATATTAAAAAGTGTATTGTAAGTCTCCATTGACAACAAAGAAGCCTCATATTCTTTTGTGGGGTCAAGTTGTAGTGGGTAAGGGAATGAAGCAGTGTAATCACTCGTAGTGAAATTAAAACTAAGAATTGTGCTTCTCATCTTATTTAATATCTAATAAAATATCTTTGTATTGACATTTATTAATTATTTTCATTTTTATCAACTCATCTAAAATGACTGAGGCTTCATTAAAACAATTGTTGTTTCCAGCCTTCTTACTACCTAACAGCAATAATAGCCTATTAACTAATTGTGATGGGTCATTTGGAAGAAAGCTAACACCTGAACCAAGCTTAATTAAAGCATCAATAATATGTTTCTCCTTCTCATTCTTCTTACTTTTACCAGCAACAGAAACTCTATAATCAAGTGCGTTTAGTAAATCAATATATATCCTATCTTCCTCTCTTTTCATATCAAGTGGTTCATCAAAATATTTTGAACCGCTGAATCCAGAGTTTGTGAGAAGAAACATTAATCTTGGAGTTAATTTAACATTCGGTTGAGTAGAACTCAAGAACATCAATTCATCATTCAATATCAATACCTTTTCTTTCACAAGATGGAACACTGCTGGTTCTTCTGTTGGAATGAGACCTGCTCTGGTTTTTGAATCCACTGAATATTCATTGTTTTGAAGAGCTTCCACAACATAATTAGGGGGTTGATTTCCCTCCTCAAGTTTCCGAAATAATCCTTCATCATCATATTCTAATTTTCCAAGTTCTTGCTCTGTCATTTGACTAAAATCTTCGAGCATTTGAAGTTTTTTGGGAGTATATTCTATCATGGGAACAGTAGGGTGTTGAGTTTTTTAAAGTGGTTTAAATAATTTCTCTTGTTTTCTTTCAAAGGCTTCTTCACCCGTCAGTTTATGTCTCCGTTTCTTCTTTATCTCTTCCTGTTGCTTTACAACTTTTGAAACCAACTCTTGATGTTCTTTAAACTTTCTTGCTCTTTCTTCGGCATTCATTTAGTATTGAAAACATATCATTTAGTATCTCATCTTGTTTTACAACAATATACTTATATTTTCAAATCGTATGTTTCATATAATTTTCAAATTCCTTCTTACTACATAATGTAGAACAATTATCTCTCCAAAAATTATTCATATCTATTGAATTTAACTTAAATAAAATAAAAGTATTAGCATTGTTTCTTATTGAGCGTCAAGGGAGTTGAAAATATGACTGACTAAGATAAATACAATTACAAGAAGAATGTCTCCCTCTTGTATAGTAGCTATCCATTACTGTTTGGTTTCTCTCATTTACACAATCATCAAAGATAACGAGGTTCTTTTTTGATTTATCTAAATCTTGAGGAGAAGGTATATCATCTGTATTATCACTGAGAATACAAGTTATGGGTTTTGGTTTTGGTTTCTGTCTATCACAAAATAATTGTATTATATCTTCAATGTTATAACCATTTAGTTTGTTTTGAAGTTTAAATAAACCAATAATGTCTTCCTTTTTAAGACCCGCATTAAAACCTTGAGATAGTAGTTGATACTCGGGTTGAAAACTTGACTTTGTAAAAATTATTAAATTATCATAATCTAAAAAATTAGGACTAAGGAGCATCTTTAAAAGTAAACAGGTTTTTCCACATCCGCTTGAACCAACTATTAGACATCTCAATGAATTTGGAATGTTTTTATGGTTATTAAATTTTATCTTATTTTCCCAAACAGGTAAAAAATCATTCATTTATATATTTGGAAAACAAGTAATCTAACTTTTTTTGAGATATTTTAGAAACTTGATATTTTATCCTGAAATCAGGTTTAATTTCAAAATAATCCATGATTTTATTTATATAGTATCTTGTATTAACATTTCCATTGAATTATTTTGTATAATAAATATCATTAAACCCTTAAACATTTCCCCAATACAAATAGTCTCTTCCCTTGTAAGAAATGGTGTATTATCATCATAATACTTAACATTCATCTCTCTTATTAATCTTGTAAAGTAATTCATTTTTGGTTCTAATTTAAAAGAGTTGTATTTTTTTCTATATTTTTTATTATCATTAATTCGAAAATAATCACAGAAAATACATTGTTTATATGAACTCTCATCATTAAGCCCCACTCTATCACACGCCGGACAATTCTCTAATTTATCATATGGAGAGTCTGGAAATTCTATCATATTTATACAGTAAATTTTTACTTAAACTAAACGCAAGTTTTTTTAGCTAATAAATACAATGTATCAAAACACAAAAGACAAATTTCAATCAATCTCTACCTCGGTGGAAGATATAGAAAAATATGTCAAAGATGTTAAATTGAACAAAGATAAATATGGAAATTTTTGGATTAAACCAGTTATGAAAAATAACATGAGCCCCTCTATTTCATTTAAAGGATAAGCTATGTTAATTAATAACTCCCTTAAAGTAAATCTAACAAAAGTTTCTCCTCTACTCCTGGCAATTTATTCAAAGCTTGAAAAAGTGATTGACCGTGATACTTTGGAAAAGAATGATAAGACCATCAACAATACTCGTGGATAAATTTGTATTTACTTTAATAATCCAAAGGACGTGGATCTAAGTAAAATGAATGATGTTAATATTTCTGGTGAAATGTCATTTCGTTCTATGATAGTTAGAGATTATTTAAAGATAACTTTTGATATTAAAAATGTAGAGATTGAATCCGTTAATGAAAGAAAGTATATAGATATTGATGGGAATATTTTTTCTGCTAATTAAATATGAGTCATTACAGTAGTGAAGATTTTACTATTTCATTGAACTCGGATGATGGTGATGATAGCATTTCATTGAACTCAGATGATACTAATAGTTTATGCTCAAATGATAGTTATGAGAGTAGCTTTATTGATGACAATAGTAAATCAATGAGTAATAGTATTGACAATCTAATTGCTGAATTTTGTGATGGTAGCTTTATTGGTGATAATTTTATTGTTAAATTTAGTTATGATGATGATGTTGAGTTTAGTGATGAGTTTAGTGACGATTCAGACTCTGATGCCAATAGTATGGAAGAAAGTGATGAACCAGAATAAGGGCTTCTTGTGATTTATGTTTAAGTAAAAATACATAGATATAATGCATCAAATGTATTGTACTAAATGTAAAAAGAATGTTAAGAATCTACTTCCAAAGAAAACTACTCATTGCGATACCTGTAATGTTGATGTTATCCACTTTAAGAAGCAAACAAAGGAGTGGAGAATGAGACAGGATTGGTATATTAATGGAAAACATAATGAGTGTGAAAAGTATCAGATTAAACAGTTGGAGATGATAATGAAACAAAAGGTTCTTAAAACATATATGAGGTTAAATATAAAAACAGGCTTCTTTGGCTATGGAAGGGATTTTGAGTGGATGGAGAACTTTGATGGTTTTCAAATAATTGATGGAATAACAGTTTATTATAATTTGAAAATGATATGTGGAAGAGGAGGATTTCAAACAAGGTCTCTTAGAGAAGTATATCATTTTATAGAAGCTCAAAAGAAAAATACTGATGAGTTGGTAGCATTCGTAAATATTCTAGATGGAGATGGGATCAGGGGGTTGGAAGGAAGTGAAGGTGGAAAGGTGTTTGTTGGGTGTATGAAAGAGTGGGAGGAATACTCTCAGGACCTTGATGAATAGGCATTGGTTATTCCTCAAAAAACTATTAGGCTCTAATGATAGTTATGGGCTAAGTATTCATGTGAAAAGGTGTTTTAGTTTAAGTATAGTTTCATACATAAAACACTCTGTTTTCTCACGCTATAAATATGGTTTATTGTGATACTTGCGAGAAGGAAGTAAAATATTACAAATGCCATATTCTCACCGCAAAACATACATACAACATTCTTAACAAACTTTCCCCTCTTCAACCTAAAACAAAACATTGTAGTCTCTGTAAAAGAGATATCCTAAAGAAGGGATTCAAAGCTCATCTTAAAACAAACAAACACTTGTCAAAATTGTTTACTATTAAAAATACTGATGGTGCTTTCAAAAATCGTATCAGAATATGCATATTTGACTTTCAACCTCCTGGCCCCAACTCAATTGTTGAGGCTGTGGAAATCATCAAACCCTCTGTGAAAGATTTTATTGAAAAGACTCTTATTGAGTTGAAATCAATGAAGTTCTATATGGGTATTAAAATGAAAATTTCAAAAGTAGATGAAATCACTGGTGAATATTGCAATGAAGAAGCTTACATGTTAACTGAAAACCACTTTATATCTTCGTATCAGGATTTTAAAACATCAGGAATCTATGGTCAACTGATCAAACAAGAACAAAAACTTGAGCATACTATTACTGGAAGTGGTTGGAATATAGATCAGATACTATTTATTGATATTCATGTTCTTAAATCAGATCCTCTAAACGCTTCTTCTTACCTCGTGTTACCACGTGTTAATGAACCCTGGTGTTGGGCTAGCGGCTAGGGTGCCGGCTTAGGATCCTCGGATCCTGGGTTCGAATCCCGGTCAATCGCTGAATTAACGCCAGGGGGGTTGACTCAGCCTGTCATCCTTCCGAGGTCGGCTAATTGAGTACCAGTTCACTGGTAATTCCCTGTTTGTCATTAAAGGCGGCAAAAAGGGTTGGCGTCAGGAAGGGCATCCGGCCGTAAAACATTGCTTCAAAAAGGGGACCAAAAAACAACAACAACCATGGTTCCCGAAAAAGGCCAACCCCCGCTTTGCGGGGAAAAATGGCCTCTAAAGGTGTTTTTTTTTTTTTTTTATCAAAAATAAAAAAGCAGTTATCAATATCAAAAATAAAGACACTAAATGTTTTCTCTGGTCTATTCTGAGACATTTACATCCTCCACATTTTCATGATGAAAGAGTATCTCATTATGAAAAATATGAGAATACATTAAATATGGAAGATCTAAAGTTTCCTATGGCTTTAAATGATATTCCTAAATTTGAAAAGATGAATAATTTATCAGTTAATGTTTATGGTTTAACAGAAACAAACAACATTCAGGTTTTAAAGCTTTCTGACAATTATTGTAAACAAACTCATATTAATCTTCTATATTTTATTTCAGAGGGAAATTCACATTATGCATACATCAAAGATATTGCGAAGTTAATAAGGCCCCAAGTATGTAAAAGGACAAATAAAATATAGGTTTGTAAGCGTTGTCTTAACTTCTTTCATACACAAGGAAGATTAGATAAACATTCAAATTATTGTAGTGAACATAAATCAACAGTAATCAATATGCCTAAAAAAGGCTCAAAGATCTCATTCAAAGATGAAAATAAAACGATGAAACATCCATTTGTTATATATGCTAATTTTGAAAGTATTTTAGAAAAAATTGATACTGCTTCTCCAGACTCAAAAGAATCATATATAAATAAATATCAAAAACATACTCCTTGTGGTTTTTGTTATTATATCAAATCATCCGTTGGTGATGAATATAACAAGTTAGAGGTGTATAGAGGCTCAAATACCCCAGAGGAGTTTGTGAAACGACTAGAAAAAGACTGTATTCGATTAACCAAGATAATGAGAGAAACCAATAAACCAATGTCCTTGACGAGTAAAGAAAAAAGAGAATTTAGAAAAAACAAAGTCTGTCATATTTGTGGAAAAAAAAATTGGTAAAGGTTTAAAGGTTAGAGATCATTGTCATCTTACTGGTAAATATAGAGGTCCGGCTCATCAAAGTTGTAATATTAATTATAAACTGCCTTCTTTCATTCCCGTCTTTCTTCATAACAACGCTAATTTAGCTCTTTCACGAGCCTCGATTCAGTATACAAAAAAAAAAATTAAAAAAAATTATGACACTCATCTATTTATTAAGGAACTCTCAAAGACCTCTGGAAGTATCTCAGCAATCCCAAACACAGATCAGAAATATATTTCATTCACAAAAACAATCTTTATAAAAACAGGATTTGACATTAATAAATAAAAAAATACTTATGATATAACTAATATTAGATTTCTTGATACATTTAAATTCATGAATAGTTCCTTGGCTGAGTTGGTTGAAAATCTAAAAGAGTTTCCATGTCTTTCAGAATATTTTCCTGACAATGATTTGCTTACAAAAAAGGGAATTTATCCCTATGACTATATGAACTCATTTGAGAGATTCTCTGAAATAAAACTCCCTTCAAAGGAATCATTCTATAACATTCTAAATAATTCAAATATTTCAGATGTTGATTATCAACATGCAAAAAATGTCTGGGTTCATTATGGAATTAAGAATATGGGTGAATACCATGATCTCTATCTAAAAACTGATGTTTTTCTTCTAGCTGATGTCTTTGAGGCTTTCGGAACAATCTGTCATTCTCAATATGGATTGGATCCTGCTCACTATTACACTGCTCCTGGATTGGCTTGGAGCGCGATGTTGAAAATGACTAAGCAAGAGTTGGATCTTATAACAGATGTTGATATGCTCATTATGATTGAGAAAGCAAAAAGAGGTGGAATTTCACAAGTCTGTTCGAGCAGATACGCAAAGGCAAATAACAAATATCTTCCAAATTATGATTCAACGAAAGAGAGTTCTTACTTAATGTACTATGACGCGAATAACTTGTATGGTTGGGCAATGTCTCAAGCACTTCCTTATGGAAAACTTAGATGGGTAAAGGAAAAAGACTACAAAAAGGTTTTACAAGATGTATGTATATCTACAAAAGCTGAATTAGATACCTCTAATACAGGTTATTATTTTGAAGTTGATTTGAAATATCCAGAGGAACTCCATGATCTTCATAAAGATTTGCCATTTTGTTGCGAAAAGGAAATTCCAAAGAAGGAGTGGTTAAGTGATTATCAACAATCATTTAATATAAAGGGTAAATCAACAGAAAAACTTCTGACTACACTTTATGATAAAAAAAATTATGTTCTTCTCCAGAGGAATTTGAGACTGTCTTTCAAAGGGTCTCCGTGTTGAAAAGATACATAGGATTCTCAAGTTCAATCAGAGTCATTGGATGAAACCATATATTGATTTTAACACACAACGAAGGATTAAATCAAAGAATGATTTTGAGAAAAACTTCGCAAAATTAATGAATAACGCTGTATTTGGCAAGACGATGGAGAATGTTAGAAAGAGACAAAACGTTCGTCTAACTACTACATGGAAACAAGCATCAAAATTAATCAACAGACCAAACTTCTTGAGAGAATAAGTTTTTACAGAAAACTTTAGTGCGATACATTTGATGAAAGAAAGCGTAGTGATGGATAAACCTATTTACATTGGTACCTCAATACTTGATTTATCAAAGTCATTAATGTATGATTACTTTTACACCAATCTTAAGAAAAGATACAAAGATGATGTTAAACTACTTACAGATAGTTTTATTTTGAAAATTAATACTAATGATGTTTATTCAGACATGAAAGAGGACTTTGATACTTATGACACTAGTAAATACAATGAAAAGGGTGAGTTGTACCCTGAAACAAATAAAATGGTGATTGGAAAGTTTAAGGATGAATTAGATGGAAATGTTATGAGTGAATTTGTAGGATTGAGGTCTAAGGATTATGCTTATAAATACATTATGAATAACGTTGAAATTACTAAGAAGAAGTTAAAAGGTATAAAGAAAAATGTTATTAAAGAAACAATAAACTTTAAGAATTATTATAACTGTTTAACAACAAAGAAAGAAGAGTTTAGAAAGATTAATGGAATAAGAAGTTATAAACATCAATTATATTCAGAAGAGATAAATAAGAAAGCATTAGGAGCTTTTGATGATAAGAGGGTAATTTTAGAAAATGGAATTGATAGTCTCCCTTATGGTCATATACTTTTATTTAGAAATGGTCGATTAAAGAGTGGAGGGGTAAATAAGAGAATTAATTTAAATACCGGTGAATTAGGGATTTTGAGTGGACGGAGAACTTTGATGGAAGTATAAAGAAGAAGAAGAGGAGGATTTCAAACAAGGTCTCTTCGAGAGAAAAAATACTGATGAGATGGTATATTTGGTGTGGGGGCAGAGTTCACTCGGTCAGACTAGGTGCCTTGCTGAAATATTTTATCTTGGATTAATATCAGGATTGATATTAAGAGTAAAAGGTTTAGTAGGGAATAAATGATAGTTCTGGGACACTCACTCTCATTTTCCCCATTGACTTACATGTTAATTTTCTTTATATTTTCTTAAATATTCATCCATTTTCTGATTTTTAGGCTATTTTATCGATTTTTTAACACCCCTTCTACCCTTATGAAGCTATGATCATAGGTTTATAAGGCTAGAAGGATCATAGGTTTATAAGATCAGAAGGATCATAGATTCATAAGGCTAGAAGGATCATAGGTTCATAAGGGTAGCAGGATCATAGGTTTATAAGGGTAGGAGAAAAGAGGCGTTTTGGGATGCTAAAATAGCTAAAAAGAATGAGGGTGAGAGGAAAAAATTAACATGTAAGTCAATGGGGGGAAAATGAGAGTAGAGAAATAGGGGAGTTTAAAAAATCGATAAATAGCCTAAAAATCAGAAAATGGATGATTATTTAAGAAAATTTAAAGAAAATTAACATGTAAGTCAATGGGGGAAATGAGAGTGAGTGTCCCAGAACTAACATTTATTCCCTACTCATCTATGTTGCTTTGGGCACAGACAGAGCAGCGGCTTTACCGGGATTGCATGCACTGACTGGTAGTGATACCACTGGCCACATCCAAGGAAAGGGAAAGTCATCATGCTTCAAAATCTTCATGGAGGCAGACGAAGATGTCATCAGCGCTCTTGCTGGGCTTGGCGTTGGAGTGTACCCAAGCCCAGAGGTGTTGTCTGGATGTGAGAAGTTTGTGTGTCAGCTGTTCAACTCTGAGTTTGCATCCGCCAAGGCACTGAGGTGGCACATGTTCAAGCAGCTGAAGGGTAACCAAGGTGTGGAGAAGCTACTTCCGACTCAAGGATGTATCACTGAGCATATATTGCATGCACACTTACAGGCTAACATATGGTTGCAAGACTTGGTAGCTGTACCGATCCTACTGGATCCAGTTACCATGGGATGGCGACAACTGGAAGACGGCCACTATATCCCAGTAGTCTCAAAAGTTGCCGTGGCACCAGAGGCCGTGGTGGAACTTGTGAAGTGTTCCTGTGTCGCCAGTAAGTGCAGTGGACGGTGTTCTTGTAAGGCCCATATCCTAGCCTGCACAGAGCTCTGCAAATGTCAAGGAGCCGAGGACACATGCAACAATGTCGCAATTGATGAGATTTCCAGCGATGACGAGGAAACCAATGACTTGGATGACTAATCTCAAAACACTCACATACCTGGCACTCTCGTTGTTTGAAAACTGCCCACTTTGTATTTGTTGCGTTTATTTGCCAGCATATTACGTTATGTTACGTCCCTGAGATCGTTCATTTTGTGGATATCTGACTGTTATCGTGTTTTTGTTTTATTCACAAAAGTTAATAATGCTTATTGGAGTTAACTTTAGCTACACTTGTCCAAGCAGATTGTTTTTATTATCTCTGAATGTGCTATAATGGAAAAATTATAGCGATTTCTTTATTTTAACAAATTTATGGCGGCCATCTTGGATTATGGTGACTGCATATGCAGAAAAAATTGGAAACAGCTGTTTTTGTGTTCACTGTGAAAATAGGAAGTAAAAAAGTACAAGTTTCCAGATTCTATATGAAAAATGACCAAATTACACAATAACATACACTATTAAATCTTATCTACATTTCTACGATAATCACGGTTTTGGTAAATACCTCGCACTGTTGACTCATTTATCCCAAATTTCTTTCCAACACTTCACTTTGTTTCACCATCGTCTATCAACTGCACAATTTCGAATTTCTGAGCGTAAGTTAAGTTCTTCCTCTTCTTGATTTCCCTTGATTTCTCTTTCCCCATGCTCGGTGATGATGTAGCACCCTTTCACACCATTTCCGGTGCGCTATAGCGCGTATTTGGGGCGCGATAGACGTGTGTTGTACAGTTTTATTAGGTAGCCGCGATAGCAAAGAAACGCGATAGCCGAGTTCGCGATAGCCGAGGGTTGAGTGTATATATATATATATATATATATATATATATATATATATATATATATATATATATACATATACATATATATATACATATACATATACATATACATATACATATACATATATATATATATATATATATATATATATATATATATATATATATATATATATATATATATATTGTTACGGGTCGCGGACAGATGTTATATTGACCGAGCGGTGGTGTATTACCGTGACCTAACAGTTCCCCCGATTCTTCCCCAACTCACCCGATTCACCCCAAACTTTGGCCGTATCGCACCGCAGCTGCCCAATCTGGAAAACTCTAAAACGACCGAATGCAAAGAGGAAGACGAAGGCAAAGAAAGGTTTGGAAATACTACTAAATTTATTTACTATTTACACACATAAGCAAAAAGAAAGCAGTCACGTTTATTTACAACACATAAGACGCAGGTGACACAGTGCAAATACTAGCTTACCTACAGTCTTAATTAACCCCGGGACAGAACAAACAAAAAACAGACTCACACGGGGAATGATGACAGGAGTTGGCTGGAAGGAGAGGATGGCTTGGAGCTGTATTGTGCAGCACGATCGGCGCGTTTAGCAGCCGCCGTTCCTTCGCGGCCCTGCTCAAAACCGCCGTCCAGGCCCCAAGCGGCTGTTGGGTGTTGTTGCTGCTGTGGCCGCCGCTGCTTTTCCAGGATTACAACAGGCTTTGTGCTTTCTGGGATGTCCTCTCCTTGGATGTTCTCTATGTTCTCTTGGTCCAATCACTCCTCACCACCGACAACTCAACGCAACCAACGCAACCACTGACCACCACAACGCAACCACTGACGACCAAAACCACACAACTCAGCTCTGCTTCTTGGACCCTCTCTCTTCTCAACGGCTTGGGCTCCCTTTTTGTCTGCCGGTAAAAGCTCCTCTCTCAAAGCTTGTCTCAGCTTCTCTTTTGGGAGCGTCGCGCTGCGGATTTTAGCTGCGGTCACGCCTGCTCATTCCCTCCTCTCAGTGCCTCGCTTTCTTCTTCAAAGCTCGACTCCTTGGGAAGCGTCGCGCTTTGGGTTTTATAGGCCCCGCCCCTCAACCTTTTCGAACCTCCCCGATCGCTCTTCCGCCGCCCTCTCTAGCCAAACCCCTGGCTCATGGTTGGTCGAGTGGGGCTGGCTCACTCCTCCCCTCTATGACGAGGTGGAGACACGCCTTTCTTCTCCGACCCTGCCTCGTGGTCAATGGCGGTTATTGGAGGGGAGGTAATTGCCAAACGACGAAAAGGGGGAATGGAGGTTTTGGGAATGGGAATGAAGGGAATCTATCTCTTTCACTGGTGCAATGGAGTACTTCAATTAATGGGAGACACAGCCTTACCCTAAAACACAGAATAAGATATAACTATTGAACAGGGGTATTCTATGATTGGCTGTGGTGTGGATGCTTTATGGACTAATTATGGGATGCCCTTTGACCTTTACACAGCTCCGGAGGCAGGAGGCGCAGAATAAACAATAATAATAATAATAAAGCACACAATCAAAAAAATATACAGTCCTCATATCCGCAACACTGCACCCTCCTCCTCTTAGGCACGTCCCGGGCCTACAACTTTTATTTAGTGTGACACGTAGGTGTAGTTCCCTCTACTTTTAACCTGACCCTGAGTGCGACAGTTTTAAAACATAAATAAATGTGTCCCGCTGCTCCATTGCACCCTGCCTAACAGACTTACGCCCACAGTTAACCGAATTGCGGAATTGTCTTCAAACTATACACTGACGGTGGGAAGCATTATTTACAATGACGCTATTTTTATTTACAACACTAACCCAGGACCTGTAATTGTTCTTTCTGGGGGGGAGACAGTCTGCTCTGCATCAATGCACCATTAAAGCACCCAAAAACGCACCAATACACACCCAAGCACCAATCGGTGCAGTCATCACTGTTCAAGAATAAAAAATAAATCAACAACCCCTAACCCTGCAGGTGATCTCTTGCTCTTCGGCTCCCTCTGCTGGTTATTATTATTTGTTCTTCCAGATGTTGTCTTTCTTTCATTTTCTTACTGGCGGCCTATTTGCAATAAAGCTTGCCCAAACGTGTCCATTTTATTTATTTTATTTATGGCCCACAGGGCCGACTACGTGTGGTTCACCTGTGGGGCATCGGTGCCCTGTGGCCAAGGTCCGCCAGCAAGATTTCGGGCCCTCATGGCTGGTTCCAGCAGAGGGGCCATGCCCCAACCCATGGGGTCCATAAGTGGTGCTCGGCCACAGACATGTGGTCCATAATGTGGTGCATCGATGCAGAAAGCTGGTTCTGAGAGTGCCGGGCGCACAATGGCCGACTCACGCACGCTCCCCTTGGCGCCCAATGGCGCACAGGTCATGTGGGAGACAAAAGGGGGACAAGAGAAATGAGCGAGGGGTAAGGTCACAAGGGTACACGTCAATAAGGCAATGCAAGGCGAAATGCGTACGGAGGGCGAAGTGAGAAAGCTCGTCCCTACCGTACGTCACCCCCCTGTCACCTACACTACCCTTGCCCTTACCCCACATGTACAAAAATCTACACATTACCAATCCGTCGCTACCGTCACGTCTTCCCCATATTTCCCTTGTACCAAATTCGTCTTCACTCCCCCACTATCCAAAATTTGCCATCACCCAATTCGTCATCAATCCTCATAAGGAGGGAGAGATGGAATTACGCACAATGTCACACCCACGTCATGATGCGTCTCACAATCCAAAACATTTGCATTAATGAAAAATAATAAAACATGGCAAGGTGTGGAGTTACCTCATCTCAGGTGAGTGGATGCAGATGGTGCGAGGAGACTTCATCCTAACTACTTTCTAAATGACATTAACACACTTTACACTACCCAGGGTCTTTCCCTGCCAATCCATTGGCCAACTTACACTATGGGTTCTAAAAACCAATTCCCATTGACCAAACTGTGGTGCTTCTCAATTTGGGGTCTCACTCCCCCGATTCATCTCCCGGTGCCCTCGCACAATTTCTGGGCTGCGACGTGTAGCTCTCCCAGCAGGTCTACCCACCTGCACACCTCCACCACTGCAGTTGCCACCCGAGCTTACCTAGCTCCTCACCCTAACCTAACTAACTGGGGAAGACCCCTCCTGGCTCTGTCACCCCACTCGGACCCCTCTGGCACTGGGCTACCCGGGTCCGTCCTCCGGATCCTCGGGCCCCATCCACAACAACTACTACCGGCTCCCAGAGCCCACCTGCGGCCTCACCTGGCTGACATCCTCACAGTGGTGGAGCGCCCAACCAACTACACACACTAACAGGCTACACGCCCAGCCATTTCCACAACACTAATGCACCCATCCAAACATCATTCTTCCACTCGCACCACAGATGCCAATATCCAACCACAATTTACCTATACCCTCTACCTAACACTTACACTACCCGCCCCGGGTATCCGTGATGGGGGTCCACTCTTCCCCCATTCATACCTTCGCACCATCCACTCCACTCCACAATTTCCACCATACTCACTCCACGACCATCCATTCCAATACTCCATTTATTCCACACTACCATTCTCCATACCTGTTGTTGCACACCTGTGCCCTCACACCTGGTGCCACCTGCACCCTCCTTTCTTCCTGGACCATTTGGTCATCACAATACACAATCACCTTCACTCACTCATACACTGCTCCACACACCTGTTCAGTTGCACACCTGTGCAATCACACCTGTTCAATCACACCTGTTCAATCCTCACACACACGGCATCATCTCAGCTAACTACTCCCCTCTGAAACTTGCGCTTCCCAGTCGCCCCTTTAAACTATTGCGCTCCCTCGTCATTATCATCCACACTAATCTACCTGCGTCCCCACTACAGGTATCATTGTCACTAACTAATCTTAACGTTACCTAATGTCATCTTCGCTAGATCCCTACACACCATATCCTAACCCACCCGGGCTAGTTTTCACTGCCATCAACCCCATAATCTAGTGCTCCTTTGCCCCCGCCTGTGAGGGATGGTGGATTTGCCATCCCACCACATCGGGGAGGTCCTATCAATTTCGCTCGTCCAAATCCAACAAATCAAAAATTTGCCATTTACCGCTAATCACCGTACCAATCATCAAATTTTGCCTTTTTTCTAATTTCGGGGCCAAAACACTATCCTCATCACCCGTCTACTTATTAGATCCTCTCGGTGCGCCAATTCCCTTCTAAAGCTCGGCTTCGTACAGCCGAGCAATGAATACGGGTTGTTTTGTGCCAGCGGCTGGATACGTCCCGCATTCGGGGCAGGGACGGGGGCTTACCCGAGCCGAGATCCCACGCACCACCTCGGCGTGGAGCCATCCAATGTCCCGATCTCGACCTGCCGGCACGTCTCAACAAAAAGTGGTCGCCATGACGACCCTTCCTATCGGGCTGCCCGCTCCGCCTAGTGGAGCCCGGACGCGGCCGTTCCAAGCGAGGCACAGCGTGGATCGCGTACGGCGGTCCTTTCGAACCCGCCGTGGCTCGGATCCCCGCTGGTTCTCGCGGCACGCGAAGCCCGGCACGCACCGAGGGCCCGATTCGGCTAAAAGTCGCTCTAACCGCTAACCTGGTTACCGTCGATGCCTCACCTGCATGCTTACACGCATACGCTACCCCTTTCTTGCTCATACCTCCAGCTGTTCCCATGCTCCTCGTACCTTTCCTTACACACCTCGGTACACTCATTCCGCTCACAGACTTGGTCACACACCTGACCACCGAACACCTTGGCACACATTCGTCGCTCGCACACCTCACCAACACACCTCTTCGCGCCCCTTCCTCGGTCACCTCCTCTGTGACCATCACAGGTGTGCTTTCACTCGCACACCCAACCACGTGCCTCACGACCAACTCAAGTGTGCATTCCCACACACGCTCTACCATTCCAGGTGTGCATCCTTCCATTCCAGGTGTACATCCTCGCTCACCTGTCACAACCAACTCACGCTCCGTGTCACTCTCACTACTTTCACCTCCATTCTTGACAGCGCACTCACCCTTACTCTCGACAGCGCACTCTTTCCTCATGCCCCTGTCCGTTACACACCTTTCTCGCGCACACTCTTGCGCACACTCTCCCGTTACACCCTCTGTAACACTCACCACAGGCGTACACTTTCTCGTTACATCCTCTGTAACACTCACCACAGGTGTACACTCTCTTGTTACTTCCTCTGTAACACTCACCACAAGTGTACACTCTCTCGTTACTTCCTCCGTAACACTCACCACACCGCGCTTCCATGTGCTCCCTCGCACACGCGCTACGACCGACTCACTCTCGACAGCACACTCACTGGTCGGCGCGCACTTTTTCCTCACAAACCCCATGGTCGGACATTCTCGCACACCTCTTTTTCCGCACACCTGACCTGTCACACACTTCACCAACGGCCTTTCACGAACACCCGGATCCAAACCAATCCCCAAGCCGACTGAAGCTTTCCTCACATCATGTACATTTCCGATTATATCGCCACTCACCTTGGCACCTCGTCTCCGCACCTCTTTTGCCACCTGCAAACTTTTTATTTGGTTAGTGAGCAGCACATCACGATTCGAGCACAGACCTTGTACATATTCCATGACTTCCTCCTTTATCTCCCTCTTAGTTTCCCTCCGTCTCTTCTTAATTTCACTCACCCCCTCTTCCACCTCCTCTAATTTTTCCTTTACCTCCTTCATCTCCCGGTGCGCCCCCTCTATCTCTTCCTCTAACGCCACCTTAACCGTTTCTATGTGCGTCCTCACCTCTCGGTCCTTCGTCTCCATTACTTCTGTCACCTCCTCCAACTTCTTCGTCAACCCCTCATGTACCATCTGACATTCCTTTTGTGTTGCTATTAATTCGTTTTTAATGTCCTTTTGTGTCGCTTTTAAACCCCCGATGATTGCAGTGTTCTTTTCCACTTGGTCCGCTAGTTCCCTTTGTCCGACTGTCAGCTGTTCTACTCCCTTCGTCAGACCCTCTATTCCCCCCTGTAACCTAGCCGTATTATTCCTCACCTCTTTCTCCATATGCTTCTCACCTCGCTTTACCTCCTCGCGTAGCCCCGAAACCTCCTCACCTACACCTCGTCGTATCCCCTCTTTCATCTCCTCCATCTCTTTTGTAGATGCCACCCTCATCTGTCCCAATTCATCCCTCTGAGCATCCAGTTTACTTTCTAACCCGATTTGCACCTCCTCTATCTGGTTCCCCATTCGTTTGATTTCCCGGGCAGATTGTTCCCCTATTTCCCGCAATTTGTCCTCCATCCTATTTTCTAACCCCATTAACCCATTTTTCACCCCCTCTAACTGATTCTCCTGGGCAGCCATTCTATTTTCCACCCCCGTTAACCCATGTTTCACCTCTTTTATCCCGTTGTCTAACCCCTCAAATTTATCGTCTAACTTCCCAAATTTCTTGTCTAATCCCTCACCGGTACCCCTCGCTTCGTCCCTCATTACCCCCAATTGCTCACCCTGAGCATCCATCCGGTTCCCCATTTGTCCCATTTGGCCCTCCAATCGCTCACCCAGTCGCTCAATTTGGCTCCCCATACTCATCTGTACAGCTGCCTGTAGCTGCGCAATGAGGGCCTGCATGTCAATCCCTCCCACTTGTGCAGCGGGCGAGGCCGCCGTAGCCATGTGCGAGGCGCCATTTTGCGCACCTGAAACCTCAACCGCCTCCTCATTGCTCCCCTCCATTTGATCCTGGGTTACTCCTAACCCCTCCTCTAGCTCACCCACCGGCATTCGATCGCCTTGACCAGCCATGGCGTGATTTCAAAATTCGGGTTTTTTTTTTTTTGTAAAACAAAACAAATTTCGGTTACTTGTAATTTTGAGCGCGTTAAGCGCGCTTCGGGTCCGTATCTAACTCCCAGACACCAATTGTTACTGTAATAACACAATTGGTGTTCCAAACTTTGGGCCTAACAAATTTAGTCCCAGGTCCGAATCCCAACTCCTGACAACAATTGTTACGGGTCGCGGACAGATCTTATATTGTCCCCGCCCGACGGTCTATTACCGCGACCTAACAGTTCCCCCGATTCTTCCCCAACTCACCCGATTCACCCCAAACTTTGGCCGTATCGCACCGCAGCTGCCCAATCTGGAAAACTCTAAAACGACCGAATGCAAAGAGGAAGACGAAGGCAAAGAAAGGTTTGGAAATACTACTAAATTTATTTACTATTTACACACATAAGCAAAAAGAAAGCAGTCACGTTTATTTACAATACATAAGACGCAGGTGACACAGTGCAAATACTAGCTTACCTACAGTCTTAATTAACCCCGGGACAGAACAAACAAAAGACAGACTCACACGGGGAATGATGACAGGAGTTGGCTGGAAGGAGAGGATGGCTTGGAGCTGTATTGTGCAGCACGATCGGCGCGTTTAGCAGCCGCCGTTCCTTCGCGGCCCTGCTCAAAACCGCCGTCCAGGCCCCAAGCGGCTGTTGGGTGTTGTTGCTGCTGTGGCCGCCGCTGCTTTTCCAGGATTACAACAGGCTTTGTGCTTTCTGGGATGTCCTCTCCTTGGATGTTCTCTATGTTCTCTTGGTCCAATCACTCCTCACCACCGACAACTCAACGCAACCAACGCAACCACTGACCACCACAACGCAACCACTGACGACCAAAACCACACAACTCAGCTCTGCTTCTTGGACCCTCTCTCTTCTCAATGGCTTGGGCTCCCTTTTTGTCTGCCGGTAAAAGCTCCTCTCTCAAAGCTTGTCTCAGCTTCTCTTTTGGGAGCGTCGCGCTGCGGATTTTAGCTGCGGTCACGCCTGCTCATTCTCTCCTCTCAGCGCCTCGCTTTCTTCTTCAAAGCTCGACTCCTTGGGAAGCGTCGCGCTTTGGGTTTTATAGGCCCCGCCCCTCAACCTTTTCGAACCTCCCCGATCGCTCTTCCTCCGCCCTCTCTAGCCAAACCCCTGGCTCATGGTTGGTCGAGTGGGGCTGGCTCACTCCTCCCCTCTATGATGAGGTGGAGACACGCCTTTCTTCTCCGACCCTGCCTCGTGGTCAATGGCGGTTATTGGAGGGGAGGTAATTGCCAAACGACGAAAAGGGAGAATGGAGGTTTTGGGAATGGGAATGAAGGGAATCTATCTCTTTCACTGGTGCAATGGAGTACTTCAATTAATGGGAGACACAGCCTTACCCTAAAACACAGAATAAGATATAACTATTGAACAGGGGTATTCTATGATTGGCTGTGGTGTGGATGCTTTATGGACTAATTATGGGATGCCCTTTGACCTTTACACAGCTCCGGAGGCAGGAGGCGCAGAATAAACAATAATAATAATAATAAAGCACACAATCAAAAAAATATACAGTCCTCATATCCGCAACACTGCACCCTCCTCCTCTTAGGCACGTCCCGGGCCTACAACTTTTATTTAGTGTGACACGTAGGTGTAGTTCCCTCTACTTTTAACCTGACCCTGAGTGCGACAGTTTTAAAACATAAATAAATGTGTCCCGCTGCTCCATTGCACCCTGCCTAACAGACTTACGCCCACAGTTAACCGAATTGCGGAATTGTCTTCAAACTATACACTGACGGTGGGAAGCATTATTTACAATGACGCTATTTTTATTTACAACACTAACCCAGGACCTGTAATTGTTCTTTCTGGGGGGGAGACAGTCTGCTCTGCATCAATGCACCATTAAAGCACCCAAAAACGCACCAATACACACCCAAGCACCAATCGGTGCAGTCATCACTGTTCAAGAATAAAAAATAAATCAACAACCCCTAACCCTGCAGGTGATCTCTTGCTCTTCGGCTCCCTCTGCTGGTTATTATTATTTGTTCTTCCAGATGTTGTCTTTCTTTCATTTTCTTACTGGCGGCCTATTTGCAATAAAGCTTGCCCAAACGTGTCCATTTTATTTATTTTATTTATGGCCCACAGGGCCGACTACATGTGGTTCACCTGTGGGGCATCGGTGCCCTGTGGCCAAGGTCCGCCAGCAAGATTTCGGGCCCTCATGGCTGGTTCCAGCAGAGGGGCCATGCCCCAACCCATGGGGTCCATAAGTGGTGCTCGGCCACAGACATGTGGTCCATAATGTGGTGCATCGATGCAGACAGCTGGTTCTGAGAGTGCCGGGCGCACAATGGCCGACTCACGCACGCTCCCCTTGGCGCCCAATGGCGCACAGGTCATGTGGGAGACAAAAGAGGGACAAGAGAAATGAGCGAGGGGTAAGGTCACAAGGGTACACGTCAATAAGGCAATGCAAGGCGAAATGCGTACGGAGGGCGAAGTGAGAAAGCTCGTCCCTACCGTACGTCACCCCCCTGTCACCTACACTACCCTTGCCCTTACCCCACATGTACAAAAATCTACACATTACCAATCCGTCGCTACCGTCACGTCTTCCCCTTATTTCCCTTATACCAAATTCGTCTTCACTCCCCCACTATCCAAAATTTGCCATCACCCAATTCGTCATCAATCCTCATAAGGAGGGAGAGATGGAATTACGCACAATGTCACACCCACGTCATGATGCATCTCACAATCCAAAACATTTGCATTAATGAAAAATAATAAAACATGGCAAGGTGTGGAGTTACCTCATCTCAGGTGAGTGGATGCAGATGGTGCGAGGAGACTTCATCCTAACTACTTTCTAAATGACATTAACACACTTTACACTACCCGGGGTCTTTCCCTGCCAATCCATTGGCCAACTTACACTATGGGTTCTAAAAACCAATTCCCATTGACCAAACTGTGGTGCTTCTCAATTTGGGGTCTCACTCCCCCGATTCATCTCCCGGTGCCCTCGCACAATTTCTGGGCTGCGACGTGTAGCTCTCCCAGCAGGTCTACCCACCTGCACACCTCCACCACTGCAGTTGCCACCCGAGCTTACCTAGCTCCTCACCCTAACCTAACTAACTGGGGAAGACCACTCCTGGCTCTGTCACCCCACTCGGTGCCCTCTGGCACTGGGCTACCCGGGTCCGTCCTCCGGATCCTCGGGCCCCATCCACAACAACTACTACCGGCTCCCAGAGCCCACCTGCGGCCTCACCTGGCCGACATCCTCACAGTGGTGGAGCGCCCAACCAACTACACACACTAACAGGCTACACGCCCAGCCATTTCCACAACACTAATGCACCCATCCAAACATCATTCTTCCACTTGCACCACAGATGCCAATATCCAACCACAATTTACCTATACCCTCTACCTAACACTTACACTACCCACCCCGGGTATCCGTGATGGGGGTCCACTCTTCCCCCATTCACACCTTCGCACCATCCACTCCACTCCACAATTTCCACCATACTCACTCCACGACCATCCATTCCAATACTCCATTTATTCCACACTACCATTCTCCATACCTGTTGTTGCACACCTGTGCCCTCACACCTGGTGCCACCTGCACCCTCCTTTCTTCCTGGACCATTTGGTCATCACAATACACAATCACCTTCACTCACTCATACACTGCTCCACACACCTGTTCAGTTGCACACCTGTGCAATCACACCTGTTCAATCACACCTGTTCAATCCTCACACACACGGCATCATCTCAGCTAACTACTCCCCTCTGAAACTTGCGCTTCCCAGTCGCCCCTTTAAACTATTGCGCTCCCTCGTCATTATCATCCACACTAATCTACCTGCGTCCCCACTACAGGTATCATTGTCACTATCTAATCTTAACGTTACCTAATGTCATCTTCGCTAGATCCCTACACACCATATCCTAACCCACCCGGGCTAGTTTTCACTGCCATCAATCCCATAATCTAGTGCTCCTTTGCCCCCGCCTGTGAGGGATGGTGGATTTGCCATCCCACCACATCGGGGAGGTCCTATCAATTTCGCTCGTCCAAATCCAACAAATCAAAAATTTGCCATTTACCGCTAATCACCGTACCAATCATCAAATTTTGCCTTTTTTCTAATTTCGGGGCCAAAACACTATCCTCATCACCCGTCTACTTATTAGATCCTCTCGGTGCGCCAATTCCCTTCTAAAGCTCGGCTTCGTACAGCCGAGCAATGAATACGGGTTGTTTTGTGCCAGCGGCTGGATACGTCCCGCATTCGGGGCAGGGACGGGGGCTTACCCGAGCCGAGATCCCACGCACCACCTCGGCGTGGAGCCATCCAATGTCCCGATCTCGACCTGCCGGCACGTCTCAACAAAAAGTGGTCGCCATGACGACCCTTCCTATCGGGCTGCCCGCTCCGCCTAGTGGAGCCCAGACGCGGCCGTTCCAAGCGAGGCACAGCGTGGATCGCGTACGGCGGTCCTTTCGAACCCGCCGTGGCTCGGATCCCCGCTGGTTCTCGCGGCACGCGAAGCCCGGCACGCACCGAGGGCCCGATTCGGCTAAAAGTCGCTCTAACCGCTAACCTGGTTACCGTCGATGCCTCACCTGCATGCTTACACGCATACGCTACCCCTTTCTTGCTCATACCTCCAGCTGTTCCCATGCTCCTCGTACCTTTCCTTACACACCTCGGTACACTCATTCCGCTCACAGACTTGGTCACACACCTGACCACCGAACACCTTGGCACACATTCGTCGCTCGCACACCTCACCAACACACCTCTTCGCGCCCCTTCCTCGGTCACCTCCTCTGTGACCATCACAGGTGTGCTTTCACTCGCACACCCAACCACGTGCCTCACGACCAACTCAAGTGTGCATTCCCACACACGCTCTACCATTCCAGGTGTGCATCCTTCCATTCCAGGTGTACATCCTCGCTCACCTGTCACAACCAACTCACGCTCCGTGTCACTCTCACTACTTTCACCTCCATTCTTGACAGCGCACTCACCCTTACTCTCGACAGCGCACTCTTTCCTCATGCCCCTGTCCGTTACACACCTTTCTCGCGCACACTCTTGCGCACACTCTCCCGTTACACCCTCTGTAACACTCACCACAGGCGTACACTTTCTCGTTACATCCTCTGTAACACTCACCACAGGTGTACACTCTCTCGTTACTTCCTCTGTAACACTCACCACAGGTGTACACTCTCTCGTTACTTCCTCCGCAACACTCACCACACCGCGCTTCCATGTGCTCCCTCGCACACGCGCTACGACCGACTCACTCTCGACAGCACACTCACTGGTCGGCGCGCACTTTTTCCTCACACACCCCATGGTCGGACATTCTCGCACACCTCTTTTTCCGCACACCTGACCTGTCACACACTTCACCAACGGCCTTTCACGAACACCCGGATCCAAACCAATCCCCAAGCCGACTGAAGCTTTCCTCACATCATGTACATTTCCGATTATATCGCCACTCACCTTGGCACCTCGTCTCCGCACCTCTTTTGCCACCTGCAAACTTTTTATTTGGTTAGTGAGCAGCACATCACGATTCGAGCACAGACCTTGTACATATTCCATGACTTCCTCCTTTATCTCCCTCTTAGTTTCCCTCCGTCTCTTCTTAATTTCACTCACCCCCTCTTCCACCTCCTCTAATTTTTCCTTTACCTCCTTCATCTCCCGGTGCGCCCCCTCTATCTCTTCCTCTAACGCCACCTTAACCGTTTCTATGTGCGTCCTCACCTCTCGGTCCTTCGTCTCCATTACTTCTGTCACCTCCTCCAACTTCTTCGTCAACCCCTCATGTACCATCTGACATTCCTTTTGTGTTGCTATTAATTCGTTTTTAATGTCCTTTTGTGTCGCTTTTAAACCCCCGATGATTGCAGTGTTCTTTTCCACTTGGTCCGCTAGTTCCCTTTGTCCGACTGTCAGCTGTTCTACTCCCTTCGTCAGACCCTCTATTCCCCCCTGTAACCTAGCCGTATTATTCCTCACCTCTTTCTCCATACGCTTCTCACCTCGCTTTACCTCCTCGCGTAGCCCCGAAACCTCCTCACCTACACCTCGTCGTATCCCCTCTTTCATCTCCTCCATCTCTTTTGTAGATGCCACCCTCATCTGTCCCAATTCATCCCTCTGAGCATCCAGTTTACTTTCTAACCCGATTTGCACCTCCTCTATCTGGTTCCCCATTCGTTTGATTTCCCGGGCAGATTGTTCCCCTATTTCCCGCAATTTGTCCTCCATCCTATTTTCTAACCCCATTAACCCATTTTTCACCCCCTCTAACTGATTCTCCTGGGCAGCCATTCTATTTTCCACCCCCGTTAACCCATGTTTCACCTCTTTTATCCCGTTGTCTAACCCCTCAAATTTATCGTCTAACTTCCCAAATTTCTTGTCTAATCCCTCACCGGTACCCCTCGCTTCGTCCCTCATTACCCCCAATTGCTCACCCTGAGCATCCATCTGGTTCCCCATTTGTCCCATTTGGCCCTCCAATCGCTCACCCAGTCGCTCAATTTGGCTCCCCATACTCATCTGTACAGCTGCCTGTAGCTGCGCAATGAGGGCCTGCATGTCAATCCCTCCCACTTGTGCAGCGGGCGAGGCCGCCGTAGCCATGTGCGAGGCGCCATTTTGCGCGCCTGAAACCTCAACCGCCTCCTCATTGCTCCCCTCCATTTGATCCTGGGTTACTCCTAACCCCTCCTCTAGCTCACC
Organism: Myxine glutinosa; assembly: GCF_964187855.1. Taxonomy (NCBI): domain Eukaryota; kingdom Metazoa; phylum Chordata; class Myxini; order Myxiniformes; family Myxinidae; genus Myxine; species Myxine glutinosa. The sequence goes on along the minus strand of NC_136262.1, from coordinate 6,094,045 downwards.
CACCGGCATTCGATCGCCTTGACCAGCCATGGCGCGATTTCAAAATTCGGGTTTTTTTTTTTTTGTAAAACAAAACAAATTTCGGTTACTTGTAATTTTGAGCGCGTTAAGCGCGCTTCGGGTCCGTATCTAACTCCCAGACACCAATTGTTACTGTAATAACACAATTGGTGTTCCAAACTTTGGGCCTAACCAATTTAGTCCCAGGTCCGAATCCCAACTCCTGACAACAATTGTTACGGGTCACGGACAGATCTTATATTGTCCCCGCCCGACGGTCTATTACCGCGACCTAACTGTTCCCCCGATTCTTCCCCAACTCACCCGATTCACCCCAAACTTTGGCCGTATCGCACCGCAGCTGCCCAATCTGGAAAACTCTAAAACGACCGAATGCAAAGAGGAAGACGAAGGCAAAGAAAGGTTTGGAAATACTACTAAATTTATTTACTATTTACACACATAAGCAAAAAGAAAGCAGTCACGTTTATTTACAACACATAAGACGCAGGTGACACAGTGCAAATACTAGCTTACCTACAGTCTTAATTAACCCCGGGACAGAACAAACAAAAGACAGACTCACACGGGGAATGATGACAGGAGTTGGCTGGAAGGAGAGGATGGCTTGGAGCTGTATTGTGCAGCACGATCGGCGCGTTTAGCAGCCGCCGTTCCTTCGTGGCCCTGCTCAAAACCGCCGTCCAGGCCCCAAGCGGCTGTTGGGTGTTGTTGCTGCTGTGGCCGCCGCTGCTTTTCCAGGATTACAACAGGCTTTGTGCTTTCTGGGATGTCCTCTCCTTGGATGTTCTCTATGTTCTCTTGGTCCAATCACTCCTCACCACCGACAACTCAACGCAACCAACGCAACCACTGACCACCACAACGCAACCACTGACGACCAAAACCACACAACTCAGCTCTGCTTCTTGGACCCTCTCTCTTCTCAACGGCTTGGGCTCCCTTTTTGTCTGCCGGTAAAAGCTCCTCTCTCAAAGCTTGTCTCAGCTTCTCTTTTGGGAGCGTCGCGCTGCGGATTTTAGCTGCGGTCACGCCTGCTCATTCCCTCCTCTCAGCGCCTCGCTTTCTTCTTCAAAGCTCGACTCCTTGGGAAGCGTCGCGCTTTGGGTTTTATAGGCCCCGCCCCTCAACCTTTTCGAACCTCCCCGATCGCTCTTCCTCCGCCCTCTCTAGCCAAACCCCTGGCTCATGGTTGGTCGAGTGGGGCTGGCTCACTCCTCCCCTCTATGACGAGGTGGAGACACGCCTTTCTTCTCCGACCCTGCCTCGTGGTCAATGGCGGTTATTGGAGGGGAGGTAATTGCCAAACGACGAAAAGGGGGAATGGAGGTTTTGGGAATGGGAATGAAGGGAATCTATCTCTTTCACTGGTGCAATGGAGTACTTCAATTAATGGGAGACACAGCCTTACCCTAAAACACAGAATAAGATATAACTATTGAACAAGGTATTCTATGATTGGCTGTGGTGTGGATGCTTTATGGACTAATTATGGGATGCCGTTTGACCTTTACACAGCTCCGGAGGCAGGAGGCGCAGAATAAACAATAATAATAATAATAAAGCACACAATCAAAAAAATATAGTCCTCATATCCGCAACAATATATATATATACAGTGGTACCTCGGCTTACGAGTGCCCCAACGTACGAGTTTTTCGGGATACGAGCCGTCGCTCGGGCGGTTTGTTGCTTTGGGATACGAGCCGAGATCCGATGTACGAGCTCAAAAAATTTATTTTTTTGAATTTTCTGGTTGTGGCTTCCGGTTCCGGTCACGCGGTTATCTTGCCGTGAAAGCATCTCTGCTTGGATATAAAACACGCAATCGTCGAAATACATGAGCGAGGAATCTCCTTGCTCCAGCCGGTGACGTCATCGGCGGGGATCCCCGCCTCCAGAGTGGCTGGTCACGTGACCGCCAAAGCGTGTCGCGCGTGCGGGTATAATGAGCTACACCTGTGGATCACGTGACCACGGAAGCACGCCTCGCTTGAGAGGCATGGCTTTCGGTTTGCGTTTTGCTTTATAAGGCGCGATAAATGGGCTTTTGAGTGTTAGCGGTTCATGGCGTTGACGGTTCATGGCGGTTCATGGCGGTTGACGGTTCATGACGGTTCATGACGGTTCATGGCGTTGACGGTCAAAAACCCATTACATCAATTTTACCAGGCACTGTACAGTAAGTACAGTGGACACCAAATGCACGGTGGAAGGCTAGAAGTAGAAGATCGTCCAAGACAAGTGAGAATAAGCCATACTTTGGAGGAGATGACGTCATTCGCTGGTCCGATAACCAAAGATGTGGTATAAAAAACCAGGTGAGCTAACAATGCAGCAATGAAGGAATTCGGCCAAGGCACCGGCACACAACGACCTACCTACATCGAAAGACTCAATGCCAATGGTGACAGAAGCCAAGACGGCCGGCTTAAACACCGCCGAAAGACCACGGTGTACCAACTTACGATGCAGAACATCTTGCACTTAATATGATGACAACAGGTGCCATCCTCTGACGTACCATTACAGGTACAGGTACAGTACACGTGAGCACAGAGCAAAAGTTCACTGAAACCGAGATTAAGAAAAAAGAAAAAACACCTCGTGGTCCGTGCTCGATATCCGAGTTTCAATCTTTTCAAACACATGATGCTCTCGGTCACGGTATCTCCTGCGAGCTGCTTCTCCTTCAACCACACAAACAACAACTTCTCCATATCTTCATGGATAGAGGTCCGGAGCTTTGAAATAATCGTAACGCCCTTGGCTGGCGTTATAGCCTTTATGGACTCCTTCTGCTTCAAAATCGTACATATCGTAGAAGGAGTACGATCGTACTGCCTCGCCAAGTCGACAACACGCACACCTCACCTGGCATGCTCTTCTCCTCTGCTTAATAAAACCAGTTTATTTCTTTACATTCTCTTGTATTATGTACAGTATATACGAGGTCGTGCTTGTTTATACATTATTTGTTATTTATAAAGTACATTTTTGTTATTTAAAAGCACCTAACAAAAAAAATTGGTGTTTTTTTTTTGAGGCTGGAACGGATTAATAGCATTTCAATGCATTTGAATGGGAAAATTTGCTTTGACTTACGAGCGATTTGGCTTACGAGCTCCGTCACGGAACGGATTAAACTCGTAAGCCGAGGTACCACTGTATATATATATATATATATATATATATATATATATATATATATATATATATATATGTATATATATATATATATCTATATTATAATAGCCGTAGATGATTCTGTCTGTCTGTCTGTCTGTCTATCTGTTGGGTGTCTGTCCGGGGTGTGGCTTACTCGGTTTGCAGAGTAGCTCCACCCATAGCTCCACCCATTCTGGGAGTGGCTATAAACAAATATCCACCATTTTATTAACTCGCATAGCTTTGAGTCCTGTTTTGTAGGCCCGTGGTGTCTTGCTCTCCCCCAGTTTTATTTCAAATCAAATTCGATAAATCATTTCATTTTTCACAGTCGCTAACATAGTTTTAGACTCGGTTGAAAAAAAACGGGAAGAAAATCCGATGAAAGTTGCCGTTTATAGAACGAAATGAATTCTCAAAGGCCTGTAACTTCAAGGCCATTGAGTCTCTCTCACGCCTTTATCTCCAATCTAACTCACCATATGATTTCATTTTTATCGATGGTTTTACTTTTAGACTCGGTGTCAGCAATAATTGAGAACAATCCACACACGCGGGAAAATGCAGAGATATATTTTTTAAAATCGCGTCATGGTGTATCATACACCGCCCAACATGACACCGCCGGCAATGTGTCGATATATATTAAAAATTCGCTTTTGCTTTTCCGTTATGATATATTACTATTTCGTTTGATGATAGTCGTCACAAAAACGTCAACAATGATGCCGACATATATTTCTTCGTTTTTATTTCATTCAACATATTAGCCGGAAGTAAAATATGTTTCAGGAAATTACCGAGAGATATTTCTTCGTTTTTTTTATTAGTTATGTGCGCATACACTTTAAATAGGTTTATTTGAAATCTTTAATTTTCCACAAACATTCCACACACGCGGGAAAATGCAGAGATATATTTTTTAAAATCGCGTCATGGTGTATCATACACCGCCCAACATGACACCGACGGCAATGTGTCGATATCTATTTTAAATTCGATATATCATTTCATTTTTCACAGTCGCTAACATAGTTTTAGACTCGGTTGAAAAAAAACGAGAAGAAAATCCGATGAAAGTTGCCGTTTATAGAACGAAATGAATTCTCAAATGCCTGTAACTTCAAGGCCATTGAGTCTCTCTCACGCCTTTATCTCCAATCTAACTCACCATATGATTTCATTTTTATCGATGGTTTTAGAGTCGGTGTCAGCAATAATTGAGAACATTCCACACACGCGGGAAAATGCAGATATATTTTTTAAAATCGCGTCATGGTGTATCATACACCGCCTAACATGACACCGACGGCAACGTGTCGATAGATATTAAAAATTCGATATATCATTTCATTTTTCACAGTCGCTAACATAGTTTTCGACTCGGTTGAAAAAAAACGGGAAGGAAATCCAATGAAAGTTGCCGTTTATAGAACGAAATGAATTCTCAAACGCCTGTAACTTCAACTTCAAGGCCATTGAGTCTCTCTCACGCCTTTATCTCCAATCTAACTCACCATATGATTTCATTTTTATCGATGGTTTTGGACTCGGTGTCAGCAATAATTGAGAACATTCCACACACGCGGGAAAATGCAGAGATATATTTTTAAAAATCGCGTCATGGTGTATCATACACCGCCCAACATGACACCGACGGCAACGTGTCGATATATATTAAAAATTCGCTTTTGCTTTTCCGTTAAGATATATTACTTTTTCGTTTGATGACAGTCGTCACAAAAACGTCAACAATGATGCCGACATATATTTCTTCGTTTTTATTTAATTCAACATTATTAGCCGGAAGTAAAATATGTTTCAGGAAATTACCGAGAGATATTTCTTCGTTTTTTAAAATTAGTTATGTGCGAATACACTTTAAATAGGTTTATTTGAAATCTTTAATTTTCCACAATATAATTTACTTGCCATTTATCATTTGATGATTACGAGACAAATTCCTCTTGAGGATCGTGACAATTCATGCGCTGCGTGGAAACTTCTATTTCCAAAATGAATGAGACGATCGATGAAGAACGCAGACTTGAACAGGATGCAGCAAGAAAACGAATGAGACGGGCGAACGAGTCCATCGACGAACGTCAATGCAAACTTGCGGGGTCACCCGTGGGAATCCCACGGGCATGGATGTGTGTGACATTTCGACATATTGAGTTAGATGCTGCACATTCATTTTTACAAAATGGTTACTGGCAAGTCATCAGATCCAGAAATGGTGTAAAAACCACCGTTTAGAGGCCATTTTTCCCCGCAAAGCGGGGGTTGGCCTTTTCGGGGACCGTGGTAGTTGTTGTTTTTTTGTCCCCTTTTTGAAGCAATGTTTTACGGCCGGATGCCCTTCCTGACGCCAACCCTTTTTGCCGCCTTCAACGACAAACAGGGAATTACCAGTGAACTGGTACTCAATTAGCCGACCTCGGAAGGATGACAGGCTGAGTCAACCCCCCTGGCATTAATTCGGCGATCGACCGAGATTCGAACCCAGGATCCTAAGCCGGCACCCTAGCCGCTAGCCCAACACCAGAAATGGTGTCATGAACACAATTTATTTACGCACAAGCACAAAAGCAAGACGGGCCGATTTCCGATTCCGACGGGCCGACGGGCGAGACGGGCCGATTTCCGATTCCGACGGGCCGATTTGGAGCAAGAAAAAGAACGAGACGGGAGAAAAAGGAGAGAAACGAGACGGGAAAAGCCGATTGGAGAGGCGAGTGAGGCGCGATTGGAGAGGAGTGTGAGGCGCGATTGGAGAGGAGTGTGAGGCACGATTGGAGAGGAGTGTGAGGCGTGATTGGAGAGGAGTGTGAGGCACGATTGGAGAGGAGTGATTGGAGGGGAGTGTGAGGCACGATTGGAGAGGAGTGTGAGGCACGATTGGAGAGGAGTGTGAGGCGCGATTGGAGAGGAGTGTGAGGCGCGATTGGAGAGGAGTGTGAGGCGCGATTGGAGAGGCGTGTGAAGGATTGGAGAGGAGAGGAGTGTGAGGGATTGGAGAGGTGAGGGATTGGAAAGGAGAGGGATGTGAGGGTTTGGAGAGGAGAGGAGTGCTAGGTGGAGAGAGGAGAGTGTCAGGTGGAGACAGGAGAGTGTCAGGTGGAGACAGGAGAGTGTCAGGTGGAGAGGAGTGAGGGGTCACATATTATGTGAAATAAATAAATTGTGTTCATCACACCATTTCTGGATCTGATGACTTGCCAGTAACCATTTTGTAAAAATGAATGTGCAGCATATAACTCAATATGTCGAAATGTCACACACATCCATGCCCGTGGGATTCCCACGGGTGACCCCGCTAGTATATATATATATATGTATATATATATGTATATGTATATATATATGTATATGTATATATATATGTATATGTATATATATATATATATGTATATATATATATATATATATATGTATATATATATATATATATATATGTATATATATATATATATGTATATATATATATATATGTATATATATATATATATATATATATATATATATATATATATATATATAATATATATATATATATATATATATATATATATATATATATATATATATATATATATATATATATATATATATATTGTTGCGGATCTCCAAACGTCGGCCTTCCCCTTACCAAGGGGGGATTAATCCCCTTGTCTGTTATCTAGCCGACACGATCCGGGGCTATGACATTCCTTCCGGACGACGTTAGGTAGGGTCGTAAGCCGAATTCTTAATACCTAATTACTAATGCCGGCCATGAAGCAAGGAAATAACCCCTCCCGAACCACGGTTTTAGTGGACACGCCGAGCGATAGCGAGCCGCGATTCGGGCCGTTAACAGGAACTAACCCGATTGGAGCGGTTCCTAATTGTGCCGCGTTTACCCAATGGAGAAATGCCTAAAATGGTCGAATCAAGAGGAAAAAGGATGAACAATGGATTTATTAATTATTTACACAGGAAGAAGGAGAAGTACAGAATACACAGTGCAGCCTTAATAACAGTCTTATTCTTAATCCCAGACACGGGCCCGTTCGCACTCAGACTCAGACTCACATGGGGTTTGTAGATGGTCAGGCGATGGTCCAAAGGATCGCGTCCACAGCTCGCTCCGGTCCCCGACTCGTACCACGAAGAATAAGGGAGACGGCAGGCAAGCTCTCCGCGTGTCGTTGGCGTGGATCGGACAATTATATGGGGGGGGGGGGGGGGGGGTCAGTGAGCTGGCTAGCGGTTACTTCGTGGCTCACGGCCGCATATGTAATAGAATACTGGCGCTTTATATGCGCTCTCAGCCAGCCCAAGCCAAATTCTCAATGAGTCCTACCACCAATGCCAAACGTGACAATCCTTTCACAAAGCGCTTATACTCTCCAGTCCTTGGTAATGCGCGAATATCCTCAAGTGCTCAAAAAACGCATACGTCTTCTTGCAAAGCCCCTCGCTCATCAGTCCTTTCCGCACAGTCCTCTCGTGCGCATCAGCCCTGTTCATGCGAGCGAGCTCAGTCCTCCTTTCCGCACAGTCCTTCGATCAACCGCATAAGTCCTGTGGAAGGGCTTTGTGCTCGTGGTTATATAGCGCCGCTTAGCGAACCCTTTCGAATCTCCCAGCCACGTTCTCACCACGCCCCTTAGGCATGCCCACTCGAGCCCTGGTTGGTTGTTGGGGTCTTACTGGCTCCGCCCTTGATGTCTGCTTGACGTGGCCACACCCCCACCCTTGCGCTCCGCCCCTTTTCCAGGCCTTCCCTCGTGGCATTGGGGTAGTTCCAGCAAACCAGCGAACCAAGAGCAGCAAACGCTGCTGGTAGCCAAAGCGTAACAAACTGCGAGCATCCCAAGCGTAACAAACTGCGAGTTGTCAAATGGGGCGCGGGATGGATTCTGCCCAATGAGGTGGAATTTGGAGGGTGGAGGCACAATGGAAGGAACCTATTCTTATTTGTTTTACACAACGCAGATGTCACTATTGGAAATGGCCTTATCTCACATATACTAAGAAATAACTAACGTTCTAAGGTGACCTACGTGTTGCATGTGGACTAACTATCGGGGCAAAGTCTTTAACCTTTATTAATCAATTATGTACATTCTCAGAACCGCAACAATATATATATATATATATATATATATATATCTATATATATATCTATATATATATATATATATATATATATATATATATATATATATATATATATATATATATATATATACAGACGGCATTTAATATGGAATTTTTTTTTCTTCTTGACTTGGGTTTACTTTCTTAACTCAGTATATCAATCTGTTGAGTTTCTTTTACACTTTGGTGATTTATTTGTTAAAAGAACCATGTCACTGATTGTCTGTCACAGCAAGAAGTCAAAAACAGGATTATATCACAGGTGGCGTGGCAAAATGTACGGACAGGTGCATTTGACGATTGGCTTCACAGTCGGGTATACAAGGGTTGTTGCGTTCTGTATTAGTGGAAAACAACTGCTGCACATCTCCAAAAGTTATTGCCGCTTCCTCTGGAGATGGTCCGTTAACTCGACAATGCTGTTTGTCATGGAGTTGTGGCTTTACGAAATTACGGCATGAAACAGCGTGCTATTGCTCGGCAGTATGGCATCACTCAAGGTCAGGTGTCAAAGATCCTGAAACGAAATGCTCAGAGGGGTGTCCCTACTCCAATACCGAGGCCAGGACGTCCCCACAGAACCACAAGGAGGGATGATCGCCAGCTGCACCGGTTAGTCCGCAATGGCCGTACCAAGTCAGCTAATCGGCTTAGGGCTGAGTGGCAGCAACTGACAAATGTGCCTGTATCCAGAAGGCGAGTCAACCCAACGACTGGTTCAAGCAGGCTATCGTGCTAGGCGTCCCCTGAGAAAGCCACACCTGACCAGACAACACCGCCAGCGCCGATTGCAGTGGGCCAGAGAGCACCGTCAATGGCAGCCAGGACACTGGAATCACGTAATCTTCAGTGACGAGTCTAGATTTCTGGTCTATCGTCAAGATGGCCACGTCCGAGTGCGCAGACAAGTGCATGAAGCCTACAACAAAGATTGTATAGTGCCAGGAGTCCAAGCTGGAGGTGGTGGGGTGACCGTTTGGGCTGCTTTTCATGCAGGGGGCAAAACTGACCTGGTTGTTCTGAATGGAAACCTGAACCAGTTCAAGTACAGGGCCATTCTGGAAGAAACATTGCTTCCATTTGCTCGTGCAGCCTTTCGAGGAAACTTTGTCTTCCAAGATGACAATGCACGGCCTCATCATGCTCGCATGATCCAACACTTTCTTGCTGACCGTGGTGTAGAGCATATGGAGTGGCCTGCCATGTCCCCGGATATGGATCCGATAGAGAACTTGTGGGCAGAATTAACGCATCAAATCGACAACTTGGACCAGCAGCCTACCGCTGTGCATGAATTGCAGCAGGCTATTGTCACTGCACTGCAAGCGATTCCTGTCCAAACCTGGGCAAATCTCGTGGACAGCATGCCTCAACGTGTACGTGCTCTCCTGAATGCTCGTGGTGGTTACACGAAGTACTGAACTGTAATTTTACTGTTCGTAATTCCAGTCGTAATTTAACTTTTGTTTTTGTTAAAAATTTTTTTGCCTAATGTGCAAAATAAATAGATACTTCTGGAAAACGTAGAGAAGTTTAACACAGTACTGTCCATGAATTGAGTTCGATATCAGTTTACATCACTGTCAAGGATCAATTTATTTGTTTCGAAATGTCAAATGTGGTTTTTGTTTCTTTTAAAGGTCACATTAACAAAATCTAGAATAATTTCAACATAATTCCAATGAACTTTTGGTTCTAAGACATCTTGAAAAGTAAGTTCACCCCCACAAAAAAAAATTCCATATTAAATGCCAAGTCTGTATATATATATATATATATATATATATATATATATATATATATATATATATATATATATATATATATATATATATAAATATATATATATATATATATATATATACATATATATATATATATATATATATGTATGTATATTGTTACGTTTCTCTACGCCGGCCTTCTTCCCCTTATCAAGGGGGGATTAATCCCCTTGTCTTTACTGGCCTGACGGAACCGAGACTTATTACATCCCTCCCGGACATACACGGAGTAGGGTTCGGGACTACTTTCTTGCTCGTACCTAAGTACCCGCGCTGTCCTGGGAGCGAGGAAACAAGCCTCGCACGAACCACGTATGATGTTAGTACGCCGAGCGGATTGCGTACACGTGGCCCGCGCATGCGCAGTCTTAACTAGTGGAACCTGATTGGGGTGATCCTATTCGTGCCACGCTTAGTCAATGGAGGAAACCACAGGAATGATCGAATCAAGGAAGAAAGAACAAGGGTTTAATTATTCCCACACGTATATACAGTTCAAGGACGAAGAGACACAGAGCAATTCTTAAACAGTCTTAACTTAATCCTGAGCAAAAGGGCCCGTCTCACTCACACTCACACTGGGGATTGCAGATGGGCAGGTGTTCCCCACGCGTCGATGTCGTCGTCCAGAGACGGCCTCCGTCCGGCTCTCCATGGTTCCCGGCACGTCCTGCGAAGATGGCGGCAGGCAAAGGCAGGGACTCGTACCACGTCTCTCGTGCAAAGGGATGATGATGCGAAATGGTAGAGGGCGGACTTTAGCGCGGCTGGCGGTTACTCAGCCTTGTTCATTCGCGTGGCTGAAATGCGCTATATTCGTTATCGGCGTGTCTGGCTGCGCCTGCGTATATGTAGCGACCAACTCCTCTTCTTCAATACACTTGGTGTTGGTTAGCGCGCGTGTTCTCGTGCAATGGTCAAGTTCATCAGGCAGTACAACGCGAGTCCTTTTATCTCTCTCTCTCTCTCTCTCTCTCTCTCTCTCTCTCTCTCTCTCTCTCTCGACGCAAGTCAAGTCCCCTTAGCCCTCCGATGCAAGTCCTGTCGAGGGCTTTTGCACAGCGGTTCTTATAGCTACGCCCCTCGAACCTTCTGGAATTCACCAGACTCTTCTCACCACGCCCTCTGATGCCACGCCGCCGCCACCACCTCTGAGCTCTGATTGGTGGCTCGTGTTTACCGTCATCGCTTCTGCCGCCCCGCCTCGACTCCGCCCCGATCCTTCCTCGGCCTACCTCGTGTTAACTCGGCCAATGATCACCCAATGCTTAACAAACTGGATCGAGGCTAGGGCGGCTGGGAAATCGGTGGCAAGTAGGGCCTATCTCCCTGGCTCCTACTCAATGCAGAATTAACACTGGAAGGGAACTAAGCTCACAAATACTAAGACATAACTATACTATCGCGAGGCTACATGGTGCTTGTGTGACTAACTATGGGGGACAGACTTCAACCTTTATTACACTCACTTGACAGACTCAAAACCACAACACTGCCCCCCTCCCTCGTCAGACTCGTCCCCGAGTCGAACCTACTGGAACGACCGGTTTTGAGAAAGACTTGGGACTAACTTTTAATTACGTGTGACACTTAGATGTGGTTCCCCCTAACATTTATTCTAACCCGTGTATGCGACAGTTTTACAACACTAAATATGTCCCACCTACTGCGTTGAGTATCTAACTACAGACTCGCACCCACCAATAGCCGAATTGCGGATTTATTTTCAAACTAAACATAGAGCCGGTGGGCAGCATTTTATATACAAGCACAAAACCTAACCTTATTTACATTTCTAAGACCCAGGGTCTGTCCTTTTTGAAAAGAAGATTGGAGGGGAGAGAAACACACAGCAATGCACAAATACACAGTCATCAAAAGTTCACATTTCACATTTGCTGCTGGTGTCCGGCATCTTCTGTCTTCCTGCATCTTCTGTGTGCAATAAAACTTCCAGTTCTTCTTTCCTAGCACACCCATAATAAAAATGTACGAAAACACGTGTTCGTTTTATTGGATTTGCCAGCAGGGCCAACTCTATGTGGTCCAACTGCGTGACATTGATGCCACTCACATCAAGTGGTCTGAAGATGCAAGGTAAGTTTGCAGCAAAGTACTGCACAGCAAAGTGTAAGGCCACAAAATCTGTGGTCCATAATGTGTAATGTGGTGATGTGCAGCAACGTGTCTGTGGCAGCAAGTGCTGCACATGTGCAGCAAAGTTATAACAAATGAAGGGTATGGCACGAAAGTGCTGCACAATTCGGTTGCACATGTTTAGCAAAGTGCAGCAGGGGGTGCTGCACATGTGTAGTGAAGTGCAGCTGCACCGTTCTATGTTGCTGCACAACTCCTCCTCCAAAGTGGGTCGAGGGGTGGGGGGAGAGACAAAGCACGGTCAGCAAAGCAGAAAGGGCGCAAACGTACACATCAACACAAGGTAATGAAACGCAAGGGGCGCGGAGGAGCGAGCAGAGCAGACTCGTCCCTAACCGTCCGTACCCCCCAACGTCGGCTTACACTACAGTACCCTAGCCCTTATATTATAGCTTCCTTATATTTACAAATTCGTCACTACGTTCTGTCTCCCATATCCCCCTATAATTCCAAATTCGTCTTCCAATCTCTCCCAGGAAGGAAGAGATGGAATCAACACAATGTCACTCTATGTTGTGATGCGTCTTAATCACTCAAACAGTTTCAAAGCCCTGGTGTGGAGTTCCGTTTCCCTTGGTGAATGGATGTGGATAGCGCGAAGGGAATTCTCTTCCTAACTACTCTAATGACTTTAACTCACTTACACTACCCGGGGTCATGCCCTGCCAATCGGCCTCTTTACACTATGTGGTTCTAAAAACCAATTCCCATTGACCACTCTGTGGTGCCCACGAATTTGGGTCTCACTCCCCAATTTTTCATACTGTGCCCTTGCACAATTTCGGGGCTGGGTCGTGTGACTCCACTAGCAGGTCTACCTACCTGCGCACCTCCGCCACTGAAGTCGCCACCCGAGCTTACCTGGTCCTGCGACTACCTAAACCAGGGAAAATCCCTCCTGGCACTCTACCCCTCTGATGCCCTCTCTGGCATTGGGCTAACCAGGTCCTTCTCCTGGATCCTCGGGCCCCATTGAACACTACTTACAACTCTAACTGACTCCCGGAGCCTACCTGCGGTCTCACCTGGCCAACAAACTACCAGTGGCGGAGTGCTCCAATACCCATCCGCACCAACAAAGCTCACACGCCCAGCCATTTCATAGACTCATGCACCCAACCAAGCACCTCTTGATACTTCCCGCACCACAGGTGTCAATATCCAAACAATTTACCTTAGCCCTCTACCTGGCTTTAAACTACCCACCCCGGGTATTCGTGAATGGGTTCCACTCTTCTCCCATTCAATCCTTCGCACCATGTATTCCACATCTTTTATTCAATACCAAGCATTCCACACCACTGATTCGCACACCTTTTGTCTTGCACACCTTTTTCCATAAACTTTTGTGCTCACACACTTCTTCCTATACACTTCAACACAACTCCATTTGTCTCAATACACAATTTCTCACACACTCAGCATCATCTATCTATCTGCTTTTGCCCTAATACTCGTGCTTCCCCATCAACCCATTAAACTAAGCACTCCCTTCGTCATTAACAACCATCTAATCTCTCTACGTCCCCTCTACAGTACAAATGTCGCTACTTAAATCTCATGTCTTCGACTGTCATCTAATTCCCTAACAAATATCCTAGCCCTCCCTCGGCTAGCTTCGGTGCCCCATGAAGGTAACCATTGCTGGCCCCCCATGTGCCTAACACTGCCATCCCCCTAATCTAATACTCATGGGCCAGGTGTGTGAGGAATGGTGAAATTACCATTCCTCCACGTAGGGTACACTATTGCCATCAGTCCACTGCACTTGAGCCTCTCAGTGTGGAAATATATCGTCATAGCTCGGCTTCGAAAAGCCAAGCGATCCATGCGGGTGGTTGGGCTCCTGTTGGTTGGGTCCGTCCGGCATTTTTGATCCAGGGGAGGAGGCATGGTTGGGCCGAGTTTCAGAGCTCCATCTCTGCGTGGGGCCTCGCGGTCCCACGCACGATGGCCCAAACGCCCACGGTCGGAGCACCGCACCCGCCAGGGGGCACGTCTCCGAACTCTCCTACCTCCCCTTGAACCTCGCCGTTCGCCTTTACCGCCACGGCGCGGCACCGACCATACAGGGCGGGGGCCGGCATGAATCATGCTCGGCGGTCCTTGTGAAACCGCCGTGGCATCGGCCCCCCAGTCCCTCCCACACACAACTCACCCAGGGCTCACGTCGGCTATCCGTCACGCTAAACGTTACCCCGGTCTGTGTCGATGCTTGAGCCGCGTTCTCACCACACCTCACCACACCCACTCCACACTCGCACACTGCGGCGCCCCCATACACTCCATACATTCTGTTACAGCACGCTCTCCTCTCACGTCCACTGGTGTGCATTCTCCCTCGCACACCGTACTCGCACCTGCACACCTAGGCGCACTCACACCCCTCACACAAACCATTACACACTTTTCCGTTACACACTCTGTAACACCCACGGGTGTGCACTCTCCTGTTGCACCCCCATTCGCACACCCTCGTGCACACCCTGGCACACACTCTTCCGTTACACACTCTCGTTACATACTCCATAACGCCCACGGGTGTGCACTCTCCTGGTACACACCCAATCATCATCACACACTTTTTCTCCACGCTCTCGGGTGTGCACTCCTCTGTTACACACTCCGTAACACACTCTTCTCCGACACACACATTCCGGTGTGCATTCTCCCTCACGCTCCGGAGCACACTTTTCTCTCACACGTGCACCAGTCACCCTCGTACACCACACAATGGACCTTCCACGACCGCCCGGGTTTTGTCTCGATCCCAAGCGTGCCAAAACACTTTTCATGCCAAACACACTCGCGCCATTATATCTCACCTTGGGGATTCTCTTCTCTGGCAGCAGCACCTGCAAACTTTTCATTTGGTTAGCAAGCCCGACATCACGGTGCAAATCCCATTTCTTCCCTTTGTGCTATACTTACTTTCTCTGCTGTCTCTTCGGCCCCAATTGTTCTTATTCGAATTATTTCTTTTTCTAGCTCGGCGACCGCCGGCGCGCATAAAATTTTTCTGTCCAATTCGGCGGCCGTCGGCTTTTTTACACCCCGATTCGCGATTTCTATACCCTCGGTCAACTTAGCTGCGCTCTGCTCTACCTCGCTCTCCACGCACTCCTCACATCGCGTCACCTCATCGCGTTCCAATGCAACCTCCTCGCCCAACATGCGTCCAATGTCCTCCTCTGTTTCTTCCAATTCCCGGGTGAATTTGTCACTTTGGGCGTCCATTTTGTTTTCCAACCTTTTAAACCCATCATTCATTTCCTTGGTGGATTTATCACCCATTTCCTTCATTTGATTCTTTAGCTCTTTCGTGTCTTCACCCGACCTGACCATAAAGGCCATCATTTGTGCCATAAATAGGTCCATATTCATTGGCGCCGCGGGCTCGGCTTCCGCTGCCACGTGCGAGGTGCCGCCATTTTCTACCCCTGCTGCCGGCCCCTCTTCAGTTTCCTCCTCTTCTACCAATTCTTCCTGTGGGTCCTGGGTCATTAATTCCTCCTCATCGTCTACCTCATCTTCTACCCCCACCGGCATTCGACCGTCTTGACTAGCTATGGTACGAGTATACAATTTTTGATTTTAAAAACTAAATTTTGGTCGCTCGTAATTTGGAGCAAATTCGTCCAAAAAAATTTGGTTAGGGTTCCAAATCCCACTCCCGGACACCAATTGTTATGGCCAATATGTACAATTGGTGTCCAAAATTTTGTCCAAAAATTTGGTCCCAGGTTCCAAATCCCACTCCTGACTACCAAATGTTACGGTTCTCCGCCGCCCTTCTTCCCTTTACAAAGGGGGATTAATCCCCTTGTTCTTTATGGGCTTGGTGGAATCGAGAGACTTGAAACGCCTCTTCCGGACAAACCCAAGGTAGGGTTTCGGGACAATCCTCGCTCGTACCTAAATCCCTGCGCCGCCACGGAAGCGGGGAAGCAAGCCTCGCACGAGCCACGTGTAATTTGGGGTACACCGAGTGGATTGTGTACCACATGGACCGTGCAGTCACCGTTAATTATTGGACCCCGATTCGAGCGGTTCTACTCATACTTCGCTTAGTCAATGAGGAAATCACGAGGACGATCAAATGGAAAAGGAAGAACACGGGTTTAATTATTATTCCCACACGTATGCACAATGATCGGGACGCAGAGACACAGAGCAGCACTTAGTCAGTCTTATCTTATCGCCCAGACTCGGGCCCGTCACACTCGCACAGGGAATTGCAGATGGGTTGATGTTCCAGCCAAACGCGTCGCCGTGGTCGTCCAGGAACGGCCCCGTCCGGCTCTCCACGGTCCCAGCAGGTCCCGCGAAGATGGCAAGCAGGCGGTGGAAGGAACCTCGTAGCGCGTCTCCCGAACAAAAGCAGCCAATGAGGTAGAACGGCAAATACGCGTCTCTCAGCGCGGCTGGCGATTACACAGCCGTTATCACTCGCGTGACTTAATGCACTGTACGCGGCTCGGCCTCCAGCTCAACTGAGCGTCACTTTATAATAGCGCGTATTCCGGTTCATGCGCGTCTTTCTTCACCCGCGTATCTCTCAAAGTTATTTGACGCTCTCAACTCCTGCTTGTCAACCTCCCTTGGGGGGGGGGGGGGGGGGGGGGGGGAGAAATCTCCCTTGGGGTGGGGGAGGGGGGAGGGAGAAAACTCCCTTGGGGTGGGGGGGGGGGGGAAATGAATGCGCTACAACCTTCATTGTGTAACCCTTCGTCATCCTGTCAAGTTTGGTTGAGATCGGATAAGTAACGACATAATGTATTAGCGTCAAAAATTCATCAGACAGACACAAATGGCGTATTTTATTATGATGATGATGATGCAATAATCTTTTCCCCCAAACTTACTGTCGTTGTTCAGCCATGGTGTTTGTACAAGGTGCATGCACAGCACAAAGATGCACATTTGCAAATCCCACGACATTTTAAGATATGAACATGACGGCAGATGGGACAACAGGCACAATGTCCCCAGGAACGCCACATGATGGACGATGTTGTTCGAAGACCATTTAAACGGACACGTGCTCCATGATGTACTCCATGATGCTGCACTCTGCTTTTGCACAGTGTGTATGTATGCCTACATTTCTCGGGAACCAATATAATATTGCACGAGCGTCATTCTCTCGCGTCCTGGACCCTGGTGGAGGCATACAATCCCACTCCAGGGAACAGGGATGTTAACGTGACGTGCTCACTAATAAGTTCGGACAGTGACGTATGACCTCTGCTCCTGATTGGTCAGCAGGCGCGTGCACGACCAAATGAGAACAAGAGTAAAGAAGAAGAGTAATCTTACCGTGCTTCGAAATGCAAGTCCGAGCTCAGGAGATTAAAGAAGCAGCGAAATGCGTTGCTGCAGATCGTGCGTCAATAATAACATACACAAGGCAGGATTAAACAAAGACACCAAGATGTGGACACCAGCATCAGGCGAGATTCACAAAGACAGACAAACTCAAATGTGCAGTGGAGCAAGAATCGCGCGATGGGAAAACAATGGAAGGAAATTCAAATAAACAAACCTTGAGGTGCCAGTGAGAGCTGGGCCGAGTGTCGCGACCATGCAGCAGGCGGGGCTGTGAGAGCTGGGCCAAGCATCTCGGCCACGCAGCAGGTGGGGCTGTGAGAGCTGGGCCGAGTGTCGTGGCCATACAGCAGGCGGGGCTGTGAGAGCTGGGCCGATCATCGCGACCATGCAGCAGGCGGGGCTGTGAGAGCTGGGACGAGCATCACGGCCATGCAGCAGGCGGGGCTGTGAGAGCTGGGCCAAGCATCTCAGCCATGCAGCAGGCGGGGCTGTGAGAGCTGGGCCAAGCATCTCAGCCATGCAGCAGGCGGGGCTGTGAGAGCTGGGCCGAGCGTCGCGGCCATTCAGCAGGTGGGGCTGTGAGAGCTGGGCCGAGCATCACGGCCATGCAGCAGGCGGGGCTGTGAGAGCTGGGCCGAGCATCGTGACCATGCAGCAGGCGTGGCTGTGAGAGCTGGGCCGAGCATCTCGGCCATGCAGCAGGCGTGGCTGTGAGAGCTGGGTCGAGTGACGCGACCATGCAGCGGGTGGGGCTGTGAGAGCTGGGCTGAGTGTCGCGGCCATGCAGCAGGTGGGGCTGTGAGAGCTGGGCCAAGCATCGCGGCCATGCAGCAGGCGGGGCTGTGAGATCTGGGCCGAGCATCGCGGCCATGCAGCAGGCGAGGCTGTGAGATCTGGGCCGAGTGTCGTGGCCATGCAGCAGGTGGGGCTGTGAGAGCTGGGCCGAGTGTCGCGGCCATGCAGCAGGCGGGGCTGGGAGAGCTGGGCTGAGCATCGCGACCATGAAGCAGGCGGGGCTGGGAGAGATGGGCCGAGTGTCGCGACCATGCAGCAGGCGGGGCTGGGAGAGCTGGGCCAAGCATCTCGGCCACGCAGCAGGCAGGGCTGTGAGAGCTGGGCCAAGTATCTCGGCCATACAGCAGGTGGGGCTGTGAGAGCTGGGCCGAGCATCACGACAATGCAGCAGGTGGGGCTGTGAGAGCTGGGCCGACCATCGCGGCCATGCAGCAGGCGGGGCTGTGAAAGCTGGGCCGAGCATCGCAACCATGCAGCAGGCGGGGCTGTGAGACCTGGGCCGAGCATCGCGGCCATGCAGCAGGCGGGGCTGTGAGAGCTGGGCCAAGTGACGCGACCATGAAGCAGGTGGGGCTGGGAGAGATGGGCCGAGTGTCGCGACCATGCAGCAGGCGGGGCTGGGAGAGCTGGGCTGAGTGTCGCGGCCATGCAGCAGGCGGGGCTGGGAGAGCTGGGCCGAGTGTCGCGACCATGCAGCAGGTGGGGCTGTGAGACCTGGGCCGAGCATCGCAACCATGCAGCAGGCGGGGCTGTGAGACCTGGGCCGAGCATCGCGGCCATGCAGCAGGCGGGGCTGTGAAAGCTGGGCCGAGCATCGCAACCATGCAGCAGGCGGGGCTGTGAGAGCTGGGCCGACCATCGCGGCCATGCAGCAGGCGGGGCTGTGAAAGCTGGGCCGAGCATCGCAACCATGCAGCAGGCGGGGCTGTGAGAGCTGGGCCAAGTGACGCGACCATGAAGCAGGTGGGGCTGGGAGAGATGGGCCGAGTGTCGCGACCATGCAGCAGGCGGGGCTGGGAGAGCTGGGCTGAGTGTCGCGGCCATGCAGCAGGCGGGGCTGGGAGAGCTGGGCCGAGTGTCGCGACCATGCAGCAGGTGGGGCTGGGAGAGCTGGGCCGAGTGTCGCGACCATGCAGCAGGCGTGGCTGTGAGAGCTGGGCCGAGCATCGCGACCATGCAGCAGGCGGGGCTGGGAGAGCTGGGCCAAGTGTCGCGACCATGCAGCAGGCGGGGCTGTGAGAGCTGGGCCAAGTGACGCGACCATGAAGCAGGCGGGGCTGGGAGAGATGGGCCGAGTGTCGCGACCATGCAGCAGGCAGGGCTGGGAGAGCTGGGCTGAGTGTCGCGGCCATGCAGCAGGCGGGGCTGGGAGAGCTGGGCCAAGTGACGCGACCATGAAGCAGGCGGGGCTGGGAGAGATGGGCCGAGTGTCGCGACCATGCAGCAGGCGGGGCTGGGACTGGGAGAGCTGGGCTGAGTGTCGCGGCCATGCAGCAGGCGGGGCTGGGAGAGCTGGGCCGAGTGTCGCGACCATGCAGCAGGTGGGGCTGGGAGAGCTGGGCCGAGTGTCGCGACCATGCAGCAGGCGTGGCTGTGAGAGCTGGGCCGCGCATCGCGACCATGCAGCAGGCGGGGCTGGGAGAGCTGGGCTGAGTGTCGCGGCCATGCAGCAGGCGGGGCTGAGAAATGGGCCATGCAGCAGGCGGGGCTGAGAGATGGGCCATGTAGTAGGCGGGGCTGGGAGAGCTGGGCCGAGTGTCGCGGCCATGCAGCAGGCGGGGCTGGGAGAGCTGGGCCGAGCATCGCGACCATGCAGCAGGCGGGGCTGAGAGATGGGCCATGCAGCAGGCGGGGCTGGGAGAGCTGGGCCGAGTGTCGCGACCATGCAGCAGGTGGGGCTGTGAGAGCTGGGCAAAGCATTGCGGCCATGCAGCAGGCGGGGCTGTTTAGAGCTGGGCCCAGTGTCGCGGCCATGCAGCAAGCGGGGCTGGGAGAGCTGGGCCGAGTGTCGCGACCATGCAGCAGGCGGGGCTGGGAGAGCTGGGCCGAGTGTCGCGGCCATGCAGCAGGCGGGGCTGAGAGATGGGCCATGCAGCAGGTGGGGATGAGAGATGGGCCATGCAGCAGGCGGGGCTGAGATGGGCCATGCAGCAGGCGGGGCTGAGATGGGCCATGCAGCAGGCGGGGCTGGGAGAGATGGGCCATGCAGGAGGCGAGGCTGAGAGATGGGCCATGCAGCAGGCGGGGCTGTGAGAGCTGGGCCAAGCATCTCAGCCATGCAGCAGGCGGGGCTGTGAGAGCTGGGCCAAGCATCTCAGCCATGCAGCAGGCGGGGCTGTGAGAGCTGAGCCGAGCGTCACGGCCATACAGCATGCGGGGCTGTGAGAGCTGGGCCGAACATCGCGACCATGCAGCAGGTGGGGCTGTGAGAGCTGGGCCGAGCATCGCGGCCATGCAGCAGGTGGGGCTGTGAGAGCTGGGCTGAGCATCGCGGCCATGCAGCAGGCGGGGCTGAGAGCTGGGCCGAGTGTCGCGGCCATAAAGCAGGCGGGGCTGTGAGCTGGGCCGAGCATCGCGGCCATGCAGCAGGCGAGGCTGTGAGAGCTGGGCCAAGCATCTCGGCCATGCAGCAGGCGGGCTGTGAGAGCTGGGCCGAGTGACGCAACCATGCAGCGGGTGGGGCTGTGAGAGCTGGGCCGAGTGTCGCGGCCATGCAGCATGCGGGGCTGGGAGAGCTGGGCCGAGTGTCGCGACCAAGAAGCAGGCGGGGCTGGGAGAGATGGGCCGAGTGTCGCGACCATGCAGCAGGCGGGGCTGGGAGAGCTGGGCCGAGTGTCGCGACCATGAAGCAGACGGGGCTGGGAGAGATGGGCCAAGCATCTCGGCCACGCAGCAGGCAGGGCTGTGAGAGCTGGGCCGAGCGTCGTGGCCATACAGCAGGCGGGGCTGTGAGAGCTGGGCCAAGCATCTCGGCCATGCAGCAGGCGGGGCAGGGAGAGCTGGGCCGAGCGTCGCGGCCATACAGCAGGCGGGGCTGTGAGAGCTGGGCCGAGCATCACGACAATGCAACAGGTGGGGCTGTGAGAGCTGGGCTGAGCATTGCGACCACGCAGCAGGCGGGGCTGTGAGACCTGGGCCGAGTCGCGGCCATAAAGCAGGCGGGGCTGTGAGAGCTGGGCCGAGCATCACGGCCATGCAGCAGGCGGGGCGGAGAGGTGGGCCGAGCTTCTCGGCCATGCAGCAGGCGCGGCTGTGAGAGCTGGGCCGAGTGTTGCGGCCATGCAGCAAGCGGGGCTGGGAGAGCTGGGCTGAGTGTCGCGGCCATGCAGCAGGCGGGGCAGGGAGAGCTGGGCCGAGCGTCACGGCCAAGAAGCAGGCGGTGCTGGGAGAGATGGGCCGAGTGTCGCGACCATGCAGCAGGCGGGGCTGGGAGAGCTGGGCCGAGTGTCGCGACCATGAAGCAGACGGGGCTGGGAGAGATGGGCCAAGCATCTCGGCCACGCAGCAGGCAGGGCTGTGAGAGCTGGGCCGAGCGTCGTGGCCATACAGCAGGCGGGGCTGTGAGAGCTGGACCGGTCATCGCGACCATGCAGCAGGTGGGGCTGTGAGAGCTGGGCCAAGCATCTCGGCCATGCAGCAGGCGGGGCAGGGAGAGCTGGGCCGAGCATCGCGGCCATACAGCAGGCGGGGCTGTGAGAGCTGGGCCGAGCATCACGACAATGCAACAGGTGGGGCTGTGAGAGCTGGGCCGAGCATTGCGACCACGCAGCAGGCGGGGCTGTGAGACCTGGGCCGAGTCGCGGCCATAAAGCAGGCGGGGCTGTGAGAGCTGGGCCGAGCATCACGGCCATGCAGCAGGCGGGGCTGTGAGCTGGGCCGAGCATCTCGGCCATGCAGCAGGCGCGGCTGTGAGAGCTGGGCCGAGTGTTGCGGCCATGCAGCAAGCGGGGCTGGGAGAGCTGGGCTGAGTGTCGCGGCCATGCAGCAGGCGGGGCTGGGAGAGCTGGGCCGAGCATCGTGACCATGCAGCAGGCGGTGTTGGGAGAGCTGGGGGGAGTGTCCTGGCCATGCAGCAGGCGGGGCTGAGAGATGGGCCATGCAGCAGGCGGGGCTGGGAGAGCTGGGCCGAGTGTCGCGGCCATGCAGCAGGCGGGGCTGGGAGAGCTGGGCCGAGTGTCGCGACCATGAAGCAGGCGGGGCTGGGAGAGGTGGGCCGAGTGTCGCGACCATGAAGCAGGCGGGGCTGGGAGAGATGGGCCAAGCATCTCGGCCACGCAGCAGGCGGGGCTGTGAGAGCTGGGACCGAGCGTTGCGGCCATACAGCAGGCGGGGCTGTGAGAGCTGGACCGATCATCGCGACCATGCAGCAGGCGGGGCTGCGAGAGCTGGGACGAGCATCACGGCCATGCAGCAGGCGGGGCTGTGAGAGCTGGGCCAAGCATCTCGGCCATGCAGCAGGCGGGGCAGGGAGAGCTTGGCCGAGCATCGCGGCCATACAGCAGGCGGGGCTGTGAGAGCTGGGCCGAGTGTCGCGGCCATGCAGCAAGCGGGGCTTTGAGAGCTGGGCCGAGTGTCGCGACCATTGCAGCAGGCGGGGCTGGGAGAGCTGGGCCGAGTGTCGCGGCCATGCAGCAGGCGGGGCTGAGAGATGGGCCATGCTGCAGGCGGGGCTGGGAGAGCTGGGCCGAGTGTCGCGGCCATGCAGCAGGCGGGGTTGGGAGAGCTGGGCCGAGTCGCGGCCATGCAGCAGACGGTGCTGGGAGAGCTGGGCCGAGTGTCGCGACCACGCAGCAGGCAGGGCTGTGAGAGTTGGGCCGAGTGTCGCGACCATGCAGCAGACGGTGCTGGGAGAGCTGGGCCGAGCATCGCGACCATGCAGCAGGCGGGGCTGAGAGAGCTGGGCCGAGTGTCGCGACCATGCAGCAGACGGTGCTGGGAGAGCTGGGCCGAGTGTCGCGACCACGCAGCAGGCAGGGCTGTGAGAGCTGGGCCGAGCATCGCGACCATGCAGCAGGCGGGGCTGGGAGAGCTGGGCCGAGTATCGCGACCATGCAGCAGGCGGGGCTGAGAGATGGGCCATGCAGCAGGCGGGGCTGGGAGAGCTGGGCTGGGCCGAGCCCGAGCATCGCGACCATGCAGCAGGCGGGGCTCATGCGCGCCTTCGCGCTCCGCCAGCGCCGCTCCTGTCTCCGTTACCCAGGCCACGTCCGCAGCTTCACGGGAGCTGGTTTGGGCGCGCAGTAAAGCAGCGAAGGAAGGCCGAATCGGGATTCGTTTGTGGAGACGATACGGAGGAAGAAGAAGATCGCTGTGGTCGAGGGCGATTTACGAACCTGGACATGCTTCGTGTGGCGGCGTCGGCAAGCCGAGCCTGTGGAGGAGGCCCCGGGTGAGCTATCGACCGGACATAGACCGTAGACGTCACGTCGATAAGGACGAAGACGTGAGGCGGACAAAGTGTATTTTTGTGAGGAATGTGCTAACGGAATGTGTGATGGTGGGAGGAGGCGACCTGGGCATAGCGACGGCCACGTTTGCAGTTTCTTACAGACAATTTTCTACCTTTTTAACCGTCTCTGTTTCTCTGTCACTTCAGTCCGGTACTCTCGGATTTTCATGGTCTGGCCCTGTGGAGACCTCTGAACTCTCGCTCTCATAATGCCGATACACGTTCCTAGTTCATATCTCGGCCACTACGGTGACCATTCCAGGTGTGACCGAGTCTGTGTAACTGACTAGTGACTGGGTAACCTGGTGTAAGGTGCGCTCTGTTTTAACAGTATCTTGTTTTTTTACTGTTTCTCCGTGATTTGTAACATTTTCATGGTAAACACGTCGTCGTCGTCGCTGTTGCTCTTACTGTTGTTTGATCATCCAGCTGTGGCTTTGGGTGTTGGTGGGGATGGAGGCCTCCTCTTGTGGTAAGGTTAAGGGTGTTTAAACAAGATATATCGGTTCTCATTACGAGTTTCCACTGATTGGGTCGACGAGCTGTGCTGAGCGCTTCCCTGTAATGAGCCACGCAAGTGAACACCCAGGTGACCGCCCAGGTGAATACCCAGGCGACCACCCAAGTGAACACCCAGGTGACCACCCAGGTAAACACCCAGTTAAACACCCAGGTGACCACCCAGGTAAACACCCAGGTGACCACCCAAGTGAAAACCCAGGTGACCACCCAGGTAAACACCGAGGTGAACACCCAGGTGACCACCCAGGTAAACACCCAGTTAAACACCCAGGTGACCACCCAGGTGAAAACCCAGGTGACCACCCAGGTAAACACCCAGGTGAACGCCCAGGTGACTGATCACACGACCTATTGATGAGGAGGGTCCTTATTGTCCATATTCGGTTATTGGTGTCAATGTACCTAGTTTATCTATTTATATTCTGGTATTTGCTTTCGTGCGGCGTTTGAATTACAGATGTTCAAACTTGCAGCTTTTGAGTAACAAAATGCACTCGAAAGATATTTTTGTCTTTTATAAACATCAAGTGGTGTTTGTGTTCCATGAAGCAGAATTCAGACATGTCTGTCGTACGTCGAACTACACTTTTTGTACGTAAAACTTTTCCTGGTTTGCGATGAATGATCGTGTATTACTGTGTGAAAGTAGTAGTGAAATTGACAAAACGCATCAAATGTGTGTTTTGGTACCAAAAAGATACCATGAGTGAGTGGTTGGTTTTGCTCCCAAATAGATACCATGAGTGAGTGGTTGGTTTTGGTACCAAATAGATACCACGAGTGAGTGGTTGGTTTTGGTACCAAATATATACCACGAGTGAGTGGTTGGTTTTGGTACCAAATATATACCACGAGTGAGTGGTTGGTTTTGGTACCAAAAAGATACCATGAGTGAGTGGTTGGTTTTGCTCCCAAATAGATACCATGAGTGAGTGGTTGGTTTTGGTACCAAATAGATACCACGAGTGAGTGGTTGGTTTTGGTACCAAATATATACCACGAGTGAGTGGTTGGTTTTGGTACCAAATATATACCACGAGTGAGTGGTTGGTTTTGGTACCAAATAGATACCATGAGTGAGTGGTTGATTTGGTACCAAATAGATACCACGAGTGAGTGGTTGATTTGGTACCAAATATATACCACGAGTGAGTGGTTGGTTTTGGTACCAAATAGATACCACGAGTGAGTGGTTGGTTTTGACACCAAATAGATACCACAAGTGAGTGCTTGATTTGGTACCAATTAGATACCATGAGCGAGTGCTTGATTTGGTACCGAATAGATAACATGAGTGAGTGGTTGATTTGGTACTGAATATATACCATGAGTGAGTGCTTGATTTGGTACCGAATAGATACCATGAGTTGGTGCTTGATTTGGTACCAAATAGATACCATGAGTGAGTGGTTGATTTGGTACCAAATAGATACCATGAGTGAGTGGCTGATTTGGTTCCAAATAGAAACGACAAGTGAGTGGTTGATTTGGTTCCAAATATATACCATGAGTGGGTGGTTGGTTTTGTACCAAATAGATACCATGAGTGAGTGGCTGATTTGGTCCCAAATAGATACTGTTTCGGATTCGTCACTTCCGTTGTGGTGGTTTGCATCCACTGTAAATATTTCTGATTCCATGTACTATTATTGTGTTCAAAAGGTTTATTGTTCATGAACTGTTTTCAAAAGGGAAAAAAGTTAATGTTAAAAGAAACAGGAACCCGGATCAGGAATGGGATGACGAAGAGGAAGAGGAGGAGGGAAAGAGGGCGGAGCGAGAGAGGTCGGACAAGAAGCATAGCAGCTGCTTGGTCTG
Organism: Myxine glutinosa; assembly: GCF_964187855.1. Lineage (NCBI taxonomy): Eukaryota > Metazoa > Chordata > Myxini > Myxiniformes > Myxinidae > Myxine > Myxine glutinosa. Next base: position 6,067,852 of record NC_136262.1, on the reverse strand, counting down.
GAGCGAACATTGGCGAGCCAGAGTCACTAGCGAACTTTCGGGTTTCCGGGAAAGGGATTCCTACGACAGAGTTGTCATCGTTGTGACCAGTCAACCTGCGTGTCAGGTTTTGCGATCGATTCAGGAGAGAATCGCCATGCCGTGCGCCACGACACCGGGTCGTCGGCCATTTTGACTCGCGCAGGACTTGTGCTTCGCACGTGGTTTCGTCTCTTTTCGACCATCTCCACCGCATTCAGACGTCGATCTGGGACATGTGTGTGACGTGGCTTTTTGAAGGTTAATTCGCCCATACCCGAGGGTGTGATCTCTGAGTCGCCTGTAGGGCGCCTTTGGATTTCCCAGGCGCCTTGAGGGCGCCTTTGTGCAGCTTCGGCTGTGTGACTGTATTTGCCATCCGCACAGGATTCTGGTCTCGATTGGACCTCATTCTGGCGATCGCTGGAGCGAATCAATTTAGTCTCGAAGCCGGGAATAAGAGACATTGGGGAATGTTCGTGTTTCACTCACTTGGAGCACAGTGAGTTAAATATTACAAAACTGATGGCATCATCAAAGGACATATTGATTGTACTTTTGAATACTATTATTGTTGTACTGTTATTCTTGTGTGATCTTCATACATATTTGTTTGTGACTGTGAGTAACAATTGGGGTGGCTTCTCCCTTGATCTTATACAGAATAACACATTTTTCTGCCGTGACTCCTCTCGGGGCTCGGAGGTACACCGTGACCAGGGGGTCGGGGAGGAGAACGAAACAATACGACAAGTGAGTGGTTGATTTGGTACCAAATATATACCATGAGTGAGTGCTTGATTTGGTACCAAATAGATACCACGAGTGAGTGGTTGATTTGGAACCGAATAGATACCATGAGTGAGTGGTTGGTTTTGGTAGCAAATGGATACCACGAGTGAGTGGTTGCTTTTGGTACCGAATAGATACCATGAGTGAGTGCTTGATTTGGTACCAAATGGATACCACGAGTGAGTGGTTGATTTGGTACCAAATAGATAGCATGAGTGAGTGGTTGGTTTTGGTGGCAAATAGATATCACGAGTGAGTGGTTTGTTTTGGTGGCAAATAGATACCACGAGTGAGTGGTTGCTTTTGGTACCGAATAGATACCATGAGTGAGTGCTTGATTTGGTACCAAATAGATACCATGAGCGAGTGCTTGATTTGGTACCGAATAGATAACTTGAGTGAATGGTTGATTTGGTACTGAATAGATACCATGAGTGAGTGCTTGATTTGGTACCGAATAGATACCATGAGTTAGTGCTTGATTTGGTACCGAATAGATACCATGAGTTGGTGCTTGATTTGGTACCGAATAGATACCATGAGTTGGTGCTTGATTTGGTACCGAATAGATGGGCCTACCATGAGTGAGTGGTTGATTTGGTACCAAATATATACCGTGAGTGAGTGCTCGATTTGGTACCAAATAGATACCAGGAGTGAGTGGTTGATTTGGTACCGAATAGATACCATGAGTGAGTGGTTGGTTTTGGTAGCAAATGGATACCACGAGTGAGTGGTTGCTTTTGGTACCGAATAGATACCATGAGTGAGTGGGTGATTTGGTACCGAATAGATACCAGGGGTGAGTGGTTGGTTTTGGTGGCAAATAGATACCATGAGTGAGTGGTTGCTTTTGGTCCCGAATAGATACCATGAGTGAGTGGGTTGCTTTTGGTACCGAATAGATACCATGAGTGAGTGCTTGATTTGGTTCCAATTAGATACCATGAGCGAGTGCTTGATTTGGTACCGAATAGATAACATGAGTGAGTGGTTGATTTGGTACTGAATATATACCATGAGCGAGTGGTTGATTTGGTACAAAATAGATACCACGAGTGAGTGGGTGATTTGGTACCGAATAGATACCAGGGGTGAGTGGTTGGTTTTGGTGGCAAATAGATACCATGAGTGAGTGGTTGCTTTTGGTCCCGAATATATACCATGAGTGAGTGGGTTGCTTTTGGTACCGAATAGATACCATGAGTGAGTGCTTGATTTGGTTCCAATTAGATACCATGAGCGAGTGCTTGATTTGGTACCGAATAGATAACATGAGTGAGTGGTTGATTTGGTACTGAATATATACCATGAGCGAGTGGTTGATTTGGTACCAAATAGATACCATGAGTGAGTGGTTGATTTGGTACCAAATAGATACCATGAGTGAGTGGTTGGTTTTTGTACCAAATATATACCATGAGTGAGTGGCTGATTTGGTTCCAAATAGATACGACAAGTGTGTGGTTGATTTGGTACCAAATAGATACCATGAGTGGGTGGTTGGTTTTGTACCAAATAGATACCATGAGTGAGTGGCTGATTTGGTACCAAATAGATACTGTTTCGGATTTGTCACTTCCGTTGTGGTGGTTTGCATCCACTGTAAATATTTCTGATTCCATGTACTATTATTGTGTTCAAAAGGTTTATTGTTCATGAACTGTTTTCAAAAGGGAAAAAAGTTAATGTTAAAAGAAACAGGAACCCGGATCAGGAATGGGACGACGAAGAGGAAGAGGAGGAGGGAAAAGAGGGCGGAGCAAGAGAGGTCGGACAAGAAGCATAGCAGCTGCTTGGTCTGGAGCGAACATTGGTGAGCCAGAGTCACTAGCGAACTTTCGGGTTTCCGGGAAAGGGATTCCTACGACAGAGTTGTCATCGTTGTGACCGGTCAACCTACGTGTCAGGTTTTGCGATCGATTCAGGAGAGAATCATTGCCGTGCGGTGCGCCACGAGACCGGGTTGTCGGCCATTTTGACTCGTGCAGGACTTGTGCTTCGCTTGTGGTTTCGTCTCTTTTCGACCATCTCCACCGCATTCAGACGTCGATCTGGGGCGTGTGTGTGACGTGGCTTTTTGAAGGTTAATTCGTCCATACCCGAGGGTGTGATCTCTCAGTCGCCTGTAGGGCGACTTTGGATTTCCCAGGCGCCTTGAGAGCGCCTTTGTGCAGCTTCGGCTGTGTGACTGTATTTGCCATCCGCACGGGATTCTGGTCTCGATTGGACCTCGTTCTGGCGATCACTGGAGCGAATCAATTTCGTCTCGAAGCCGGGAATAAGAGACATTGGGGAATGTTCGTGTTTCACTCACTTGGAGCACAGTGAGTTAAATATTACAAAACTCATGGTACCATCATAGGACATATTGATTGTACTTTTGAATACTATTATTGCTGTACTGTTATTCTTTTTTTTTTTTTTTTTTTTTTTTTGTATACAAGATCGAGGCTCGTGCAAGAGCTAATATCTTGTGTGATCTTAATACATATTTGTTTGTGAGTAACAATTGGGGTGGCTTCTCCCTTGATCTTTGACATACAGAATAACACATTTTTCTGCCGTGACTCCTCTCGCGGCTCGGAGGTACACCGTGACCAGGGGGTCGGGGTGGAGCGCGTAACAGAAATTGGGGGCTCGTCCAATTGCCTATAGGGGCTCGAAATTGGGTCTTCGTCCGGGATTAAATTCCCTAATAACATTCGTCTGGGATAGAATTCCCTAACATTCCCCAAATTCCCAAGTTTGGAATTTTTCTAACATTCCCAAATTTTTCAAAAAAATTGGAAATTTTTGTGTGAAGGTTAACAGGTGTTAACTGATAGTCACCATGGTGTTTGACGCAGAAAAGTTTGCGGCGTCCCCTAATGAGGCAGAGTTCCAAGTGTTAAAAAAATCGGAACTCTTGATATTGGCAAGACATTTTAACTTGGAGGTCCGAGTTAATATGAAGAAAGCAGAGATGCAGACATTGGTGGTAGAATCTCTGGTGGGACAAGGAACATGGACAGAGGTAGCCTTGGATTGGTTACCCGAGGAAAAAGAAAATGTGGAGCTCCGGAAATTGGAGATGCAACTGCAGAGCCAGGAAAGGGTAAAAGCAGACGAAAGGAAAGCAGAAGAGAGAAGAGCAGAGGAAAGGAGATCTGAAGAAGAAAGAAGAGCAGGGGAAAGAGCAGAGGAAAGGAGAGCTGAAAGGGAGTTAAAGGAACGGGACATTGATTATCAGAGGGAACTTAAACTCAAGGAGCTGGAATTAATGGGAAAACGGGGAGAAGTCGTATCCATGCCGGCTGGTTCGACAACGAGTCAGAACACCTGGGATGTTGGTAGGCATGTGAGGCTGGTTCCACCCTTCAATGAAAAGGAGGTAGCCAAGTTATTTTTACACTTTGAGAAAGTGGCTCAAATGCTATAATGGCCTGTGGGGTCCTGGACTATGTTAGTGCAAAGTGTTTTTGTGGGTAAAGCTCAAGATATATTTTTGGCTTTACTGATTGACCAATGTGTACATTATGAGAAAGTGAAGAAAGCCATTCTCAAAGCCGATGAATTGGTCCCTGAAGCTTACCGGCAAAAATTCCGGAATGCCAGGAAGAGGGAGAGTGAGACCCATGTGGAGTTGGCCAGAATGAAGGAAACCATGTTTGATCGGTGGTATGATTCAAAGGGGCTTGGGAAAGACTTCAACCTGTTGCGACAATTGATCTTGGTGGAGGAATTCAAACAGTGTGTCCATGCAGACATTAAGTACATCTGGAGGAAAAGAAAGTACCAGAGTTGTATGAGCAGCAACCGTGGCAGATGACTATGCCTTGACACACAGGATGGGGTTCCACAAACCTAACTTCCCGCCTAGAGTTAGCCTGGGGAGTTATGGTAAATCAGGGGTGGAGAACAAATATTCATGGAGGTGGCTTAGAGATGACTATGGGGGCAAATCTGATGCCACGTCTTGTAGGGATCAGAAGACTACAGTTCCAAGACAGACTTAGCTTCCGGGGGGCCCAAGGCAGACCACGAGTTTTTCCTCCGGGTCTACTTGCGCTTTTTGCAAGAAACCTGGACATTTGATGTCCCAATGTTATGCCCTGAAAAGGAAAAATCAGGAGCGGAGTCAGACTAGTACAACTCCGAATGCATTGGCAAATGCGAGAAAACGTCCTCGGAGGACAGTGCCTTGTGAAGGTTCCCATGCCAAAGTTACGGCATCACAGGACGACCTTGTTCAAGAGGGTTACAAACCTTTTATCTCAGAGGGGTTTGTGTCACTGGATGGAGACTTGACTTACCAGAGACCTGTTAGGGTATTGAGGGACACAGGAGCACATCAATCTTTGATGCTTGAAGGCATTTTGCCATTGTCAGAGAAGACGGCAACTGGTGTTAGTGTTCTTTTACAGGGGGTTGGTGGCTATGTTAAAGCTCCACTTCATGTCATCCATTTAAAGTCTGATTTGGTGTCAGGACCGGTCACCTTAGGTTTACAAGCCACTCTTCCTGCAGAGGGAATCTCTTTTATTATCGGGAATGATTTGGCCGGTGGTCGAGTTTCTGGGAATCCAATGTTGGTTGAAAAGCCCAGTATGGAAAATAACACCGCACAGTTAGAGCAGGAGATTTCGGGTATCTTTCCATCCTGTGCAGTGACTCGTGCTATGGGTAGGAAGCGCTCTGAAGAGAAGGAGAAGGAAGGGGATGTGGAGTTGGGTTCGTTAGAGGTATTGGAGGAAAATTCTGAAAGAGGTAATAGGAAAGGGAGTGACATCAAGGAACTTAAGGAAAAGGTGGAATCTGGAACCAAAGAGGAAAGGGAGTGTCCGTCGGAGACATCTGGGAACGAGGTTGAGCAGACAGTGCTGGTCCGAAAGAGACTTGTTGAAGAACAACACGGAGATTTGGAGATCCGGAGTTTAATTGGTAAAGCCGTTACAGAGGAAGAGGCTATGAAGATACCTGTTGGTTACTTCATGAAAGGGGAAATACTCGTGAGAAAATGGAGACCACCGGAGGTGCCAGCAAACGATGAGTGGAAAGTTCATTACCAAATTGTGGTGCCACCGCCGTACCGGAAGGAGATATTGAGTTTGGCGCATGAGACACCTTTGGCCGGACACCTTGGAGTGAACAAGACCTGTGACAGAATATTGGTACATTTTTTCTGGCCAGGATTGTGACGCGATGTGTCGGAGTTCTGCAAATCTTGCCATTCTTGCCAGCTGGTTGGAAAACCTAATCAGAAAGTCCCTTCCGCACCTTTAAAACCCATTCCAGCTTTTGAAGAGCCATTCAGCCATGTCATTATTGACTGTGTAGGCCCTTTACCTAAAACTAAGGCTGGACATAAGTATTTGTTGACCATCATGTGCGCTTCCACAAGGTTCCCAGAGGCAGTGCCTCTTAGAAAAATTACTGCGGCAGTTATTGTGAAGGCCTTGATTAAATTTTTCACTTTGGTTGGCCTACCTAAGGTCATCCAGTCTGATCAGGGTTCCAATTTCATGTCAACGCTTTTTCAGCAAGTGGTACATCTGTTGGGAGTGGAGCAAGTAAGATCAAGTACTTACCATCCCGAGAGCCAAGGAAATCTCGGCTTTAGTCACACCAAATGGGTTGTATCAGTACAAGGTTCTTCCCTTTGGATTGAAAAACGGGCCTGCTACATTTCAACGGCTGATTAATAAGCTTATTGCAGACCTTGAGGGGGTGGAGGCTTATCTGGATGATGTCATCATCCACACCATGACCATGGAAGATCATATTAAACAAATCCATGCATTTTTCAAGAAACTGACTGAGGCAGGGTTGACCATCAACTTATCTAAGAGTGAGTTTGTAAAAGCACAGGTGGTGTTCCTAGGCCATGTAGTAGGTCAGGGTCAGGTGCAAACGGTGACAGCCAAGATAGAAGCCATTGATCGCTCCAAGTTCCAAAAGGGAAGAAGGAGCTTATGAGATTATTGGGTATGGCTGGTTGGTACCGGCGGTTCTGCAGGAATTTTTCCGATGTGGTAGCCCCTTTAACGAATTTGCTGAGGAAAGAGACCAAGTTTGTTTGGGATGACAAATGTCAAGCTGCCTTTGCCCAAGTCAAAGCAATATTAATGAGCTCTCCTGTCCTATAGACACAGGGCCATAGGGTGGATATCTATTTTTTTTTTTGATTTCATGACCTGAACCTAGGGATTTGGCAAGATGGGTGTGGGATGAAGCCTTATGACCTCCAAAACATCTTGTTTTTTTTCACAAGCGATATCGTGGTACGTTACCGAGAACCGCTGCCCCAAAACACCAGTATACACCAATTGTATGTTACATTTGAAATACCCATTTACACAGTAAAAAAAACAACACAAACTATATGATGTCATGTTCACATTGGTCTTGGCAGCAATATTTATTAATTCAGACCCCCAAAAGTAGTAAAAATGTTGTTTTAACGACTTGGTAAAATAACATGCTGTTGATGCATTTATCAGAAAGTCATGTTTTTGGACCTTAAAACCTGCATAATTTTAAATTTTTGTACAATATTTGTGATTGGTGTTGCTACTACGATCCATGGTGGTTTACCAATGCTATTTTGAAACTGTTAATAGGTCCAATAAGTGTGTAAGGGGTGATATTTTAACCCATCAAAGACAATTACGCGGCGTACAATCGAACCAGTGCGCATTGACGTCATGATAAACTCGAGATGGGCTGTACTATAGCCACAATTTGTCTCTTCGGCTTGGTCATGTTGAAACTTGTCCAAAACATCATACAAATAGTGCAGTTATTTCATCCTCTTCAGCATCAGTCTTCCAAAACTTCAGATCTGGAGTCTTTATCATCATTCTTATCATCAAAGTCAACATGGCCAGTTATGTTTGAGCAGTCGTTCCTGCCGCACTTGCACAAATCTGTGCACGGAATGTTATTCTGTAGGCAAGTGCATGTAGTTTCGTTGCTGCATCGTGTCTTCTTGCAGCTTCCAGTGCAGTTAGCAAGCTCCATCACGCTGTCTGGTGCAGGTGGAAGTGTCATCCAGTCTATGACAAGTTCCTCTTCCATCATCCATCCATAGCCATCAGGGTCGGGAATGTCAGGGATGGGCTGCAGGCTCCTCTTGTAAATTCCTGAAATATTGAAGTGATCAATAACATTAAGAATGGAGATATACATATTTCCAAAACAACATCAGAGGTATATCATTAACACTAATAACAGAACAATCATATTATTGGGAAATTCTGTGTAGAGAAACATGCGAAATCCAAAACATCCTGCTCTGACTGAGTGTGGAGCAAAAAAATCTCTGGATCATCTACATGTCATGTTATCTTAACCACTCAACTGTACAGATAGTTACTTCAATTACTCTTTCAAATAGACCTGTTAATTTTGAACATTTACAAAGCATTGTTGTGACATTCAATATTTTGTTTTCAATTCAATAAACTTTCCAAATAATCATCTTCATTAACACATGCTGCACCATATACTAGTACTCCTGTCCAAACATAAATTACAGGTGACGTTCAATATTCAAAGAAACAACCAATTAACTTACCAGCTTGGTAATTGGCTCATTGATGTGCTGTCTCAGGGCATCTTGATTGGGAGGCATTGTGATCTCAGACGTTCTAGCAAGACGAAACATGTTGTACCTGGCCTCATTCACAGTAGTGATATTGTGCTGTCCATATAACTTGCAGACAAATGTCTCCAGTGCTTCCATCATGTCTGGATGTATGTCAAACCGTTCTCCAAGGTCCTTCAAGGCACCGCACAGCTCTGGATTCTTTAGTATGATGTTTAAGGCCTTCTTTTTGCCTTTGCCATAGAAGGCGCTTACACTATCACAGCCAGTAAAACAGTGTAGGCCTATCAAAGCTTGGCTGACATCATCCCCAATGCTATCGTAGATTGCTTTCAAGTCAATTGTCCTAAGGTTGACTCCCTTTCCTGTGTGGAAATATAGATGTGCAGAGATTTGGGGTACTAAGGCTATGCCGATTATGAACACATCTGTATCCGGACTAACGATGATGACGTCATTGCTTGTGTGTGCTGCATGCGCGGCATGGAGGAACATCCGTGTGTCTGCCTCTTCATGCGTCAAATTTAGTGATGGCTCTTCTTTCACTTCAACTACCTGATCTGGAGTGCTGCTTCCTGTGAAGATATGGCATTTGGTTCCATGTGCCAAGAACACTGTAATTCCTCTGAGGTATGCTGTCTTGACCTTACTCCACGTCTCAAACAAGTATTCGATTAGCGACTCCTTGTTGTCACCGTTGGAGAGGAACTTCTTCCATTGTTGAGGAAGGGACTGGCCATATATTCGCATCACTTGAGACCCTCTGGCTGCTCTCTTCTCTCGCTCGGCGTTCTTAATCGATACCTTTCGATAAGTATCGGTTACGAAATGGATCTCACTGGACTTGTTGCCCTCTGCTCCCTTGACAAGGCGCTTCAGTATTTCGTGGGCCAGATTGAGAAATGTCCTTTCCCCGGTGAGTTTGTTGATATTCAATTTCTGTATCATTGCCATACCATCCATTACATACATGCCTCCTACTGGAATATCAACCACAGGTTTCTCTGCCTGACTTTCAAGTGCATGAAGTAGGTTGGCTTTGTTGGTCTTGACGAGGCAGCCTTGCACACTTGCCAAAGGAAGAGGTAGTGGGCCAAGAGCATAGGACATTAACTCTTGAAGATCAATTTTCCGGAACTGCCCGATGACAACAAGCCTTGCTAAGAGATTTTTGTCAGCCTTCAAAGACACATCCTTTCCACGAATTTTCTTTTTCACAGCCTTAGACATGTTGGTGAATGTCTTAAGTTTCAGTTTCTTCATTGAGCCAAACAGGTCGACTGTCTCCGTCTGAAGTCGTTCTTTACATAGGGTGGTGAACTCTGTTTCTCCTCTTTCATATGCTGTGTTTAGATCTTCCTGAACTTCTCTCATAGCCACTACACCAGATGTAACATGAACCAAGTCCTCTCCATCATATTCAAATGGATTAATCATGCTGTTTGTCATCTCGATTATTTTGTCAACATCAGCTTTGTCATGTAGCATGCGACTTTGTAGTAGATCGGAGCGTGTTGAGCTGTGCTCTTCATATCTGGACTTCCCTGCCATAACCTCGCATTCCCGTGCAATTGACCCCCTCGCGTGGTGTGACCAAATCCATCGGTTAACTGTCCCCCTTGCTGGTAGTGAAACCGGTCATGCCCCCCTTGGTCTTGGAATCCCTGTTTGCTGTCTGCTCAATGGTCTGGTCGCAGGTGATTTGGGCAAAAGCTTTGTCGCTTCTCTGGGTAGCGAATTCACCCTCCATAAATTTCTGATGAATGGTGGGATGGGTCTGCTGAACATCTGACATTTCCAGCCAGTATACTGGAAGGTATCTGCTATAATTAATGTGATCATAGGCAAATATCCATGGAAGCATACATCGTATGCTGGCGAGGTGAACATCCCAGTTGGCTTCTCGTGTCCCTCTAATGAATAGCAAGAGAAGCTCCACCGTCTCAATGTATGAACTCCAGAAGCGAAATGTTGGTTTGGTGTCACTTGCTTCTAAGAATTTGTCAAAGGAGGTTTTGAAGTCTTTTAACTTGTCGCTGTTGAGAATGACATGGTAGTTTGGATGTGGGAAAGCTTCAGCTAAGTTTGACAAAAGTTCCTTCACTCTACCCGCCTCATGTTCTGGAATAGATTCAAAATATGCATCCAGGAGCATCTGCTGCATCGCGTCTGACATCAGCTTATGGGCTCGAACTGCCCTGTTGTAATGCTTGCCGCTGAACACTCCATTCACAGACCCCACTGCAACAATCTGACTCAACCAGGATGTCTTGGAGACCACCATCTCGAAATCTCTTTCCAATACAGCCAAGAAAGGACATTGCAGTGTGGAATGCCCCAAGTCGAATTACCAGTCTCTTCATGAACTGTGCATTCTTCCATCTAATGAGCTGTGCCTTGCAATAGATGGCTTGGTCAACGACAATGACGACTGCTTCCAACTGTAACTTGTCGGCGATCTGAACACTTCTCTGCAGTATTGTTAGTACCGTATTCATTTCAGTCGGAGTGGCATCAATGACAGGGAGATACCCTATCACGCTCTTTGGTGGAACTTCAACACAAGACAGTAGTTGGTTGAATCCTGTCCAAGATGGCAGAGTCCCGTCAATGTTGTACTTGGTGATGTGGTATGCTAGGTCTATCGTCTTAGGGTGCTGGAGTAATGGGAAGTACGTTGCTCGATCCAATGGAACGCTGGTTGCGAATGGAGCGGGTCCTTCTTTTTTCCCTCCATAATATGTGGCAAGGTTCACTGCAGGTGGCTGCATCGATCTCTCCCGCGTCCTCTTAACTGTAGTGACTGGTGCTGGTTGTACTACTTCATGGGATTGACTTGGTCGCTGTATTATAATCCCATTGGTATTGTGCGTTGTTCCGTGCCCAGACAATGTCTCCTCCCCGAAGTCATTATTGTCCCATACGAGTGTGACATGCTTGCCCGCCTGAATGATTGATGGAAGAGCATCCTGTCCACGATGTAGTTCTTGGTTAGCCAGTGCAGTGTCATGATTTAAGACGACAGAGTTTGAGACGCAGTAACCAAACCCGTTCAGTAGGCTGATTAATTGGGCTGAACCTGAGAGATGACGTACTGTCATTGCAAGTGACAAATGTTTGGGCATCTGTTTCCTTCCCTTTGATTGGAGGTATATGATGTCCTGTGAAATTGTGAGAATTCTTCTATGTATTGTAGATTATATATTTACAAACTCATCAGAATCAGGTTCGTCTGACACTCCCACCATCCATGCAATAAAGTTATAGAGACAGGCAGGTACAATTGCTTCTGTGGCATTTGTTGTCAGGTGCTCAGAGGTTGGGGGCCATGGCATATTTGGCTTGATCTCATCTATTGCATTTCTCAATTGTAGTGCAGTGAAGTAGTGTTCTCTAAGGTTATTCTCAGTATACCCAGGTTGCTTTGGTGGGGTTGGTTCAGAGTCGGATGTTTGTTCTGTCTCTGTTGTGTCATCACCTGAACCATGCATGGTTTCTTGCAACACTTTCTTTTCTTCAACCAGCACTTCAGTGGAGATGTCATTAACATACACAAGGTGTCCTTGGCAGCGCATATACGGGGTTAGAAAGCATAGTTGTGGAAATGTTTTCATCAGTCTTGTCTTGAGAAAGCCACTTTTGTAGTTTGATTCTATTCCGTGTGTTGCTTTGATTTGTTTCATGAACATGTCATTAAGTCGTTTCAGTCTGTAGATTTCCTTGTTGTCTATTATAAGATCCTTGACTGTTGCACAAAATAATGTGTATGCTTCTGAGTAGTTGGAGTCTCCTTGTTGCTCTGCATTAGGTGTTGTTGCTAGTTTGCCTAAATACTGGGTATACTCCTTGTAGCAGCGACCATGGTATTTTACCTCTATCGCAACACAATCGCGGTCTTGAATTTGAAGCAGCAGGTTTGTATTGTTGTTGTCTTTAGCAGCTTGCTGCAGTCTTGGTGCCTCAATTGTTGAGCACCTTGTTAGAGGCTCTTTTCTTCGTCCCCTTTTGCCTGTATTGATTGTTCTCTCTTTCTGACAAAGGATGCATATATTAGGCAACACATATTGGGATCTGGCTGAACATTTGGGCTTGCCTAAGCTGGAGCGTAGAGCACGTTTCTTGACTGGTTGTGGGCCTTTATGCACCTTGTCAATGTTGACGTTGATGTCATTGCATGTTGAAGCTGCAATAAATACACATAAAAGAAAACAATTAAAATTATGTGAGTTAAAAATGTCTAGACCTCGTCATGGTTAGCCTGACTAGATTCCCTCCCCCCCCCCCCCCCCTTCCTCAGACTTCCTTTTAAAAATTTATTTGTTTCACCTCGGCCCTACCTCCTTGCATAAATATTGGACAGTTCCTTCAATTCAAAATCGTTCAAGACTACACACAAAATCATTTTACATATACCTCACAAAAAAAAAAATCTAACGAAGTTTTGAAGCATTGTCATGATTTATTATTCAAGTTATTCAACCTACCAGTATTGGCTGCATTTTCTTCTCTCTTTTTCATGCTGCTTTGCACCCTGCTCACTCGTTGTTTATCGGTAAATCGTGAATAACACACTTGATGAAACGCTGCATCATGCGGTATAGCTATAGCAGGTATTGTTACCATACTGTTGCCACGTTCGCCGAATTCGTCAGCGTGGTTCTTCACGAAATTTCTCGCAATTTCAGCTTGATCACCTTCTAAATTCTGCCACGTAAGAACAAATTGCAAATATCGCGGCCATGTTCAATCACTAAAAGGTATTAAACTTGATCTTTTGGCCGGAGAAATGCACATATAACAGCGTTTCTCGCTCCCACACTCGTCACCGTCGCTGCTACTGGAGGCCGCCATTTTGTTTACTCGCAGCCGGACGCCCAGACATCGTTCGTAGCGCGAATAAGCGCGATCCTCATTGGTCAATACATCGAAATGCGTTCGAGGCGAAACGGAGATTTTGGAAATAAAATTATAAATTTCAACTATATTACAGACTAACGTACCAGAATCTGACTTGTGAAAAGTCATGAACATTATTTCTTAATTTTTTCTATATTATCATGCCAATTTGATGCCCACCCGATTTTCAGGTCACGAAATGAAATGAAAAATTGGAACACCTGGCAGTCTACTAGCAGCCCCGGATTTTCAAGCACCTTTCAAGTTGGCCATTGATGCAAGTGATGTGGGGGCTGGGGCAGTTCTATTTCAGGAAGATGAGGATGGAGTGGATCACCCGGTGTGCTACTACTCCAGAAAGTTTAACAAACATCAGGCAAATTATGCCACAGTGGAAAAAGAGACCCTTGCTCTCCTGCTAGTGCTTCAGCATTATGAGGTGTATCTGGGAACTACTACCTTTCCTATAAAAGTCTTCACTGATCACAACCCCTTAACCTTCATTCAAAAAATGAAAAATAAAAATCAGAGGTTGATGAGATGGAGTTTGGCTTTGCAGGAGTTCAACTTGGAAATTGAGCATGTAAAGGGCAGGGACAATGTCGTGGCAGATGCTTTGTCCAGAGTGAACTAACTTTGGAGATCTCTGTAGGTTGCTTGAAGTTTTGTTGCTTTAATTTTGGGAAATATTGATTATCGTTGCTCACGGGAATTGATGATTTGGGTGTGGGTTTACTTTTGTTTGTGGGGAGAGTTTTGCCTACAAAGAAAGTTTTCACTATGTTCAAATTTTCTTTCTTGAGGGGGGGAAGTGTTACGGATTCGTCACTTCCGTTGTGGTTGTTTGCATCCACTGTGAATATTTCTGATTCCATGTACTATTATTGTGTTCAAAAGGTTTATTGTTCATGAACTGTTTTCAAAAGGGAAAAAAGTTAATGTTAAAAGAAACAGGAACCCGGATCGGGAACCGGACGACGAAGAGGAAGGGGAGGAGGGAAAAGAGGGCGGAGCGAGAGAGGTCTGACAAGAAGCATCGCGGCTGCTTGGTCTGGAGCGAACGTTGGCGAGCCAGTCACTAGCGAACTTTTGGGTTTCCGGGAAAGGGATTCCTACGACAGAGTTGTCATCGCTGTGGCCGGTCAACCTGCGTGTCAGGTTTTGCGATCGATTCAGGAGAGAATCATCGCCGTGCTGTGCGCCACGAGACCGGGTCGTCGGCCATTTTGACTCGCGCAGGACTTGTGCTTCGCTCGCGGTTTCGTCTCTTTTCGACCATCTCCACTGCATTCAGACGTCGATCTGGGGCGTGTGTGTGACGTGGCTTTTTGAAGGTTAATTCGTCCATACCCGAGGGTGTGATCTCTCAGTCGCCTGTAGGGCGCCTTTGGATTTCCCAGGCGCCTTGAGGGCGCCTTTGTGCAGCTTCGGCTGTGTGACTGTATTTGCCATCCGCACGGGATTCTGGTCTTGATTGGACCTCATTCTGGCGATCACTGGAGCGAATCAATTTCGTCTCGAAGCCGGGAATAAGAGACATTGGGGAATGTTCGTGTTTCACTCACTTGGAGCACAGTGAGTTAAATATTAGAAAACTGATGGTACCATCAAAGGACATATTGATTGTACTTTTGAATACTATTATTGTTGTACTGTTATTCTTGTGTGATCTTAATACATATTTGTTTGTGACTGTGAGTAACAATTGGGGTGGCTTCTCCCTTGATCTTATACAGAATAACACATTTTTCTGCCGTGACTCCTCTCGGGGCTCGGAGGTACACCGTGACCAGGAGGTCGGGGAGGAGCACGTAACAATACGACAAGTGAGTGGTTGATTTGGTACCAAATAGATACCATGAGTGAGTGAGTGTGTACCCCGGTGTGTACCCCGGTTTAGAATAGGTACACCGTATCCCTGCGCATCGTAAGAGGCGACCAAGGGTTGGCGTCAGGAAGGGCATCCGGCCATAAAAACATTGCCTCAAACAGGGAACCATGATTGTCATGGGACCCGCAAGGCTAACCCCCGCTCCAGCGGGGAAAATGGCCTTAAAACGATCATTCATTCATTCATTCAGTGAGTGCTTGATTTGGTACCAAATAGATACCACGAGTGTGTGGTTGATTTGGTACCGAATAGATACCATGAGTGAGTGGTTGGTTTTGGTAGCAAATGGATACCACGAGTGAGTGGTTGCTTTTGGTACCGAATAGATACCATGAGTGAGTGCTTGATTTGGTACCAAATAGATACCATGAGTGAGTGGTTGATTTGGTACTGAATAGATACCATGAGTGAGTGCTTGATTTGGTACCGAATAGATACCATGAGTTGGTGCTTGATTTGGTACCAAATAGATACCATGAGTTGGTGCTTGATTTGGTACCGAATAGATGGGCCGACCATGAGTGAGTGGTTGATTTGGTACCGAATAGATACCATGAGCGAGTGCTTGATTTGGAACCGAATATATACCATGAGTGAGTGCTTGATTTGGTACCGAATAGATACCATGAGTGAGTGGTTGATTTGGTACCGAATAGATACCATGAGTGAGTGGTTGATTTTGGTACCGAATAGATACCATGAGTGTGTGCTTATTTGGTACCGAATAGATACCAAGAGTGAGTGGTTGATTTGGTACCGAATAGATAACACGAGTGAGTGGTTGGTTTTGGTAATAAATAGATACCATCAGTTAGTGGTTGTTTTTGGTACTGAATAGATATGTAGCTCTACTTGTTTTTTATTTCTTCACATGTATTCACACGTACCACTGATAATCAAAAGTTTTAATTTTCTTGTAATGTTTTCATTAAAGTGTGAGATCTTTCAAAAAAAATGGAAAAGTATTGTTGCAGATCTCCCGAAGCCCGTTCCCGTTACAAAGGGGAGATTAAACCCCTTTTTTCACCCTGGGTCTTCAGGTCCGTGAGGCCGAATCGCCACTTCCGGAGCAAGCGTGAAAAAGGGTATCGGGACAACTTCGCACGTACCTTTAACCCACGCTGCCACGAAAGCGGGGACCGAACCTCGCACAAGCCATGCTTAATCGAGTACGCCCGAGCGGTATGCGTTTCACGTGACTCGTGCTGTTTCTTTTATGGAACCCGATTCGAGCGGTTCTATTCGTACCATGCGAAGGCAATGGATGGAAGGGACGAGAACGGTCAAATCAAAGGAATGACACAATTTATTATTATTTACAAGATTATTTTTTTTAGCCGCGTCGCAGACGCTGCTAATAGAGTGCCCTCTGCTGTTGTTGTTGTTCTTCTTGTTCTTCTTCTTCTTGTTCTTCTTGTTCTTGCAGAGAAGACAAAACCTCAAAGCTCCACCCATTCTGGGAACCATAGTTCCACCCATTTTGGGAGAGGCTTCATATTTTTTTTTTTTTTTTTTTTTTTTTTTTGTATACAAGATCGAGGCTCGTGAAAGAGCTAACATTAATCGCACAAAAAGACAAACCGACACACAAAACACAAAAAACAAGGGGAGCGGCAGACAAGATGGGGAGAGAGGGGGAAGGACACAAAAGAGAGGGGGAAGAGGGGGAAGGACACAAACACAACATTTGAGAGCAGGGACATCGGGAGGACTTGGGGGGAGGTGGGAGAGGAATAAAACATATGAACACTGCAAGGACTCTGGGGTGAATTACCGGGGGTAGAAAAGATCAAGGTTTTCGATGGGGGAAGATAAGAGATGGTGGTGAACAGCTGTTTTAAAGACCTGGAGGGAGGAGTGGGATTGAAGGGAGTGGGGGAGTTTGTTCCAGAGGCGGGAGAAAAGGGGAATGAAAGAGTGAAGGTGAGCAGAGAGCCTAGACTTTGGCAGTTTAACCATAAGAGGGTTGCAGGCAGATCTTGTGCGACCTGAAGGAATATTGGGGGGACAGAGCACAGAGAGAGCTGGGGGAGCCAGGCCGGAGAGGAGTCGGTAGAAGACAGAAAGACCACCAACCTGCCTGCGGTGAGTGAGTGAAAGGCCCTCGGTGTTGACTACATCGCAGGAGATTCCAATGATTCTGAAAGCTTTGGCCTCAACAGCGTGAAGCCGAGCAAGGTGTGAGGCAGGAGCACCAGCCCAGAGGGGGGAACAGTATTCCATTGAGCTGCGGATGAAAGCCTTGTATGTGGTGAGGAGCTCAGGTGTGCCAAGGAAGGACTTCGCACGACGGAGGATGCCCAGTCGGCGACTGGCTTTGGAGGCCAGCTTGGCCTCTCTCACACAGTTTTATTTCAAATCAAATTCGATATATCATTTCATTTTTCACAGTCGCTAACATAGTTTTAGACTCGGTTGAAAAAAAACGGGAAGAAAATCCGATGAAAGTTGCCCTTTATAGAACGAAATGAATTCTCAAAGGCCTGTAACTTCAAGTCCATTGAGATTTTTTTTTTTTAATCGCGGCATGGTCAGTCATACACCGCCCGAAATAACAGACGGGAAAATGCCGAGATATATATATTTTGTTTAAATCGCGGCATGGTCAGTCATACACCGCCCGAAATAACAGACGGGAAAATGCCGAGATATATACACAAAGAATTAAGTTAAGCACCCCTACACAACGAATTAAGGTAAGCACCCCCTAATATATATTCTTTGTGTATATGTATACATTGGCATATATTCTAAGGTATGTGAGATCAAATAATGATTGGTATGACATTAGCAATTATCCATTGATGAAATTGAGTGATCAAAGTGAAAAAAAGTGATTGGTTGAGTCAGTGATCCGATCACGTGGGTCCTACACACGTTATTGACGCAAAGATCGCTAGAGGTCTTCTCAGAACAATGACTGTACGTTAGAAAACATAAACGTCATCCACACTGTCCGTGATGGACCTATAGCTCCATACTTAAATTGAGGTGAAAATATGCCTAAAATTCCCAAAAAATTTCACCTTAAATTATTCTGAATAAAATATTGAAAACGGCATGATTGTTATGTTATTATGTGACCATAATATCACTTCTCCAGAAAATATAGCAATATCATGGGTATATTACACTGTTTTGACGACAACAAACTTGTAATGTGCGAGGTTGTAAAAAAACGGGGGGGGTGCTTAACTTAATTCTTTGTGTATATTAAAAATTCGTCCATTTGATGACAATCGTCATGATGAAATATTTAATTTATACGTCGTCACAATAATGTGGAGAGAGGAGCACAGCTTCGTTCATGTGTCGCCACATATGGGAAAATGCCGAGATATATATATTTTGTTTAAATCGCGGCATGGTCAGTCATACACCGCCTGAAATAACAGATGGGAAAATGCCGAGATATATAAAAAATTCGTCGCCACACACGGGAAATTGCCGATATATATTTTCACTTTGCACAAAAATAACATCAAGTAATCAAATCAATAGGAATGTCCTGTGCCTATAACATCGACCTTATAGGCACAGCTGCATCTAGGCATTGTGTAACATCGACGCGGCTTTTGTTTTAATTAAAACTTTTTGTACTTGTTTTTTTTTTGGATACATAATCGAGGCTCGTGAAAGAGCTAACATTTGTCACACAAACAAATCAAACAGACAAACAAACAAAGTATATAAAAAGGGGAGCGGTAGACAAGATGGGGAGGGAAGGGGAGGCACATAAACACAACATTTGTTAGGGACATCCGGAATGTGTGGGAGGGAGAGGGCTTAGGGGGAGGCGGCATGGGAAGGGGGGGGGGGGGGGTGGGTGGGAGACGAGGTCGTGCCTTTCTGACACGAGGAATCCGTTGGACATATTATTCTGATGATTAAAGGTCAAGGTCATATTACAATGTCAAGGTCACACCAAAAATATGATAATTCGAACGTTGTTTTATTGTTAAAACTAAATATTTCACCACACTGAGTAGTGTTATGGTGTTCAAAAGTGGACATAAAATGTCACCAGTTGTAGATACAACTTAAACACTAGATATTTAAACGAAAACTTAATAATGTTAACACGAAAATAAGTGTGTATAAGTCCGACCATAAGGGCAACATATTATTACGAAGCTAAATATGAGTCTAAAGCACGGAAAAGTTCAGCGGTCAGCCCAACACAATTTGCTCAAATATGATAAAGCTCTTAATTGTTATTACAATATGAGCATCAACGGTTTTATATACAGGTATATTATATGTACAGTCGGTACTGTTTATTACCCCCCCCCCCCCCCCCTGGGATTTCAGCAAAATGTGAGATAAGCGATGCCGTAATAAGCAGCACAAATAAGGTACTTGTGCTGTGTATGATAATGTTTTTCAGCGTCCTCGTTTAATCAGTTTATCACGTTAATTGTTTATAATTCTGCATTTACATCTTCCTCATCAGGTACGTCCGGCACTACCATTTTAGTACGTTCATTACAACAGTCCAATCCACCTTCACAATGACAGAATATTGTGCAGGGCAACATTGAAGATGAACATGAACACCTAGATGACTTGCAGTTTTCGCAAGTGCACTTGATCAGTTTGAGTATGTCATCCGGTGCAGATGCTGTGTCCTGTGGAACCATCACAGGTTGCAAAGTTTTGTTCTCTGTATCTCGTGTCCATCCATACATGGTAGGGTCCATGTCTGGTGGACTAGCTTCTGCGGCATGTTTCCAGAGGCAGGCTTGTAAGTGGCCCCTCATTACATTAAGTTGAAAAGATTCATTGGTAGGGGGCAGAGACATGAGCTTTGGAGCAGAGACAATATTTGCCCTTGCTGTTTTCACTTTCCACATTTTGTAGCGCACGTCGGTCATAGATGTGGCTTCAGCATGTCCATAACACGCAGCTATGAATGTAGTTGCCTCTTGGACAACATCTGCAAGTTGAGCTGTGATATTTCCCATTTCAGATAGTTGATGGCCTGCTTGAAGCACTTTCACTATTTTAACTTTTCCAATGCCCCAGTACTGAGCCACACTATCACATCCTGATAAGGCATGAGTTGATAATAGTTGGCCTGCAATGTCTTTGTGCTGGAAGGCAGTTGCTTGGATGTCAATACATTTCCTGTCTTTTGATGTGGCTTCCATCGTTACAGGGCACGTGAGCTGCATTTGCTGATAAAAGTGGACTAATAGTACGAACACGTCAGTATCATCCGAAATGACATTGATATTAACGTTCATAGCACCCTCTTCCACAATGGATAACATCTGGTGGATGATGATCAAATCAGCCTCCTCTTGGGTGTTTCTCATGTCTTCCCGGTGGATCATTAGTCCTTGGTTTATTTCCCCAGGGACCGGATCGCTTCCTGTTACCACCAATTTGTGGCGGGTCGTCCTTAACTGTTCTCTCTGCTGACATAGTGTGTCAACGATCAGATGGATCAGCTGTACTTTGTTATAAGTCACAGTTAATACAACTTTCTGTGGTGGAAGAAGCATCGAACGTGAGAGATGATGTTTTCTGCTTGCTTCCTTCCCTCTTGATGCACGAGTAACACCTTTGATACTATAGTCTACATATCTATCAAACACCAGGTGTACATCAGAATACTTCATCTTGCTTGCCACATATGCAACAAAATTGTCGAGAAATTGTTGCACTGTACCTTGCGTTGGCCAGTGAACGACCCACAATATGGCGCAACCGTCGACTATCACACTGGTAGATTTGTGTACAGATCTTGCAGTCACTTCAACTTTTAACCGGTTTCTGAGTTTCGATTTATTTATTGCTAATCTCATTTCGCCAGTGTTAGTGAACATTGAAGTAGGCATCGGTGCTAACTCGTACTTCAGAACTTCTTCAATATTCAAGTCCCTACCAGAAGCCTGCAGACCGATAATGCGCGAATAAATCAGATTGGTGTCATATACCTTTGTCGAGCCTATTTTAATATGTCTTTTCGAGTCTGCCATAGTGTGCACATGTTTAGGAAGAGTATCATGGAAACCTTGAGGCCATGTGCTTTCATACTGCTTCATCATCTGCTGACCTATTGACACCGCTTCATGTACATTTACGTTAGGATCGGTAGCTATTCTACCACTCACAATCTGGATGATGTGATCATTTGGGTGAGTGGCTGGATCAAGTGGATCAACTGATTCTTCCAGTTTTTGCTTGATTTTCGTTCTGTCCTTAGCATCTGATGTCACCCGAGCTTTCGTTTCCTCTTGGTGTAGATATGAGTCAAATTTCTCCTCTGAGGTCATATGAGATATGTCTTTTGCCAGAACACTAAAAATGTGAAGGCTGAGGGCCCACGTCTTCAGGGTGTTTGGTTTTAGTGTAATACCGATAATGCCATTGGGTCCCTTTCCATACCGCATGAATGTCGTTTCAATCATCATGTCGGTCCACATGCCATCCCAAGTGCCTGGCGTGTGCCGGGTAACATGATCTCTATTCATGAATCTTTTGAGGATGTGTGGCGGCATCGCTGCAACTGAGCGGAGATAATAAAGACCATAGTGAGCATAATTGGGATGATGAGCTGCAAAGAAGTAGGGTATCATATACTCCACAGCAAGCAGGTGAAGTGCCCAGTCTCCTTCCTTCTCAGCTCGACAAAACAACATCATTAGTAGAACTGGTTTGATCAACATATCTACCCAGAGCCACGTGGTTCTGCTTTGGTTAGCTCTGTCTTCTAATACGGACATTAGGTCATTTGGATGTCAGTTTGCTGCACTATGCTACTACGTAGCTCCTCAACTACCATTCGCTGATTCGCCAAACTGATAGCGGCTGATTGGGATGACTGCAGGCATCAACTCTGCTGAATACACACTCCATGCTTCTTATCTGAAAATACAGGAAAGCACGAATTAACAATGTGAAGACCGCTGTTATTATTTTTGGCGTGACTTTGACATTGTAATATGACCTTGACCTTCAATCATCAACATAATGTGTCCACTTTATGTACACTTTAGAACACCATAACACTACTCAGTGTGGTGAAATATTTAGTTTTAACAATAAAACAGTGTTCGAATTATCATATTTTTGGTGTGACCTTGACATTGTAATATGACTTTGACCTTCAATCATCAACCTACTGTGTCCAACGGATTCCTCGTGTTAGAAAACATACAAATTGACATATTAATCAATATCAGGGCAGCTATAGTTGCTAATATATGCAGATTTCGTTGTTATTATTTACACCCAAATCGATGGGAATGGTTACCTTGGTAACCCGCGATTTCTGCAAAACGCTCAAGGGTGCCAGCTTGGCACCCTCGAGTTTCTGATTCTACATGGTCTGAAGATGCAAAATCAAGAAAAAACCATTGTGGGACCTTTAGTGCAAGGTTCAGCTAAAAATCCCTATTTAGCTGCTGGACCAAAGGACTTCCAGGAAAGAAGTTGGTATTTCAAAAAAGAGGATTTGGGGTGAAATTTGCGGGGGTAGAAAAGATCAAGCTTTTGGATGGGGGAAGATAAGAGATGGTGGTGAACAGCTGTTTTAAAGACCTGGAGGGAGGAGTGGGATTGAAGGGAGTGGGGGAGTTTGTTCCAGAGGCGGGAGAAAAGAGGAATGAAAGAGTGAAGGTGAGCAGAGAGTCTTGATTTTGGCAGTTTAACCATAAGAGGTTTGCACGCAGATCTTGTGTGACCTTTAGGAATATTTGGGGGACAGAGCCCAGAGAAAGCTGGAGGAGCAAGGCCGGAGAGGAGTCGGTAGAAGACAGAAAGACCACCAACCTGCCGGCGGTGAGTAAGTGAAAGGCCCTCGGAGGTAGCTTCATCATGGGAGATTCCAATGATTATGAACGCTTTGGTTTCAACAGCGTGAAGACAAGCTAGGTGTGAGGCAGGAGCACCAGCCCAGAGGGGAGAGCAGTATTCCATTGAGCTATGGATGAAAGCCTTGTATGTGCCAAGGAAGGGCTTCGCTTCATCATGGGAGATTCCAATGATTCTGAACACTTTGGTTTCAACAGCGTGAAGACGAGCTATGTGTGAGGCAGGAGCATCAGCCCAGAGGGGAGAGCAGTATTCCATTGAGGTGCGAATGAAAACCTTGTATGTGGTGAGGAGCTCACGTGTGCCAAGGAAGGACTTCGCATGACGAAGGATGCCCAGTCGGCGACTGGCTTTGGAGGCCATATTTGAAATGTGGTTTTCCCAGGAAAGATCATGGCAGATAGGGAGACCCAAAAGCTTGAGTGACAGAACTTCTTGGAGAGGATTATTCAGAAAGTGGATGGAAGGGTTGTCCAGTCGGTCTTTTCGGAGAGACATCGTAAGAGTGTGAGATTTGTCAGGATTGAAAGACATGTTCCACCTGTTTGCCCAGTCAGTGATTTTGTCCAGGTCTGCAGAGAGTGAGGAGGCTGCAGACTGCCGATCTGAGGGATGAGGAATGGAGCGGCAGAGAGTGGAGTCATCAGCAAAGAGATAGAGAGGATTTTCAAGAGAGTTGGAGAGATCATTGATGAAGACCAGAAAAAGCACAGGGCCCAGAAAACTGCCTTGGGGAACTCCAGCCTCCTGCCTGAACAGGAAGAGGAGATGAGAGAAACCCATTCAGGGCCACACGTTGACGACGACTAGAGAGGAAGTCCACCAGCCATGCGTGGAGATTTCCATGGATACCAAAGGAGGAGAGGTTGGTGAGCAGAGCAGGGTGCCAGACCGTATCGAAGGCACGTGATATGTCGAGGGAGACAGCTCTAATTTCCTGTTTGGCATTGAGGACCTCCATCCATTGTTGAGACAGCAGAAGCAGCATGTCCAGAGTAGAGTGACCTGGTCTGAAACAAATTGATGATCAGTAGATCAAGCCATTGGAGAAGAGGAAAGATTTTATATCCGAAGCAATGATGGATTCCATGATTTTGCTGATAATTGGGAGAAGGTTGATTGGTCTGTAGTTGCTAGGATCTGTTTTTGCACATTTTTTTGTGTAAAGCGGTGATGTTGGCTGATTTCCAAGCAGATTGCAGTTGACCTTGAGCAAAAGAGAGGGTGAAGAGAACAGAGAGAGGTCGTGAAAGAGCGGAAGAACAGGATTTTAGGACCCGTGGGCTGATGCCATCAGGTCCATTGGCAGAATCAGAGTCGAAGGTTGACAGAAACTTTTCCACCTTGTCAGGAGGAAAGGACACAGAGTCCAGGAGCAGCTGGGTACGACTGGGTACGGTGGGTACAGAGAGGGATGGGTTTGGGACACAAGATTTAGAGGCAAACACAGAGTTGAGGCATTCAGCTTTTTCACGTGCGGAGTCAGCTGTGTCGCCGTTTGAGGTAAGGGAGGGGATGGAGGGGGAACAAACACCAGAAACAGATTTGACCAGACACCACCAGGATTTGGAAGAGGGAGACAGATAAGAGAGTTCGGTCTTGAGAACGGAGAGATGTTTCCTGGCTCTCCTGAGGGTGGACACACACTTGTTTCGGGCTTTGTGAAAGGAAATGAGATTTCCTTCCATTGGATTTGCTTTCCAGGAGACGAAGGCAAGTTGTTTCTGGGCAACCGCCTCACCACAAGATTCCGTGTACCATGGACGGGAGGAAGGTTATGACAACTGAAGACGAGATGGGATAAATCTGTGCATGAGAGAGAGCAATTTACATTGGAAGAATTCCCAGGATGAGTTGATGTCAGAGGTGGTAGAGATGGGAGACCAGTCCAGATGATTGATGGCTGCTTGAAGACCGAGCCAGTTGGCCTGAGTGAAATACCAGACTCGTCGAAGCTGAGGAGGCTCCCTGAGAATGGTCAGAGAGATGTCCACTTTAACAAGCACATGATCAGATGAGCCGATTGGAGCAGAAGAAGAGCAGCAGACATTTTCAGGGAAGTTACTCATAACCAAGTCCAGAAGAGAAGATGCTCCGTTGACTGAGATCCGGGTTGGGAAATTGACAGATTGTGTCAGTCCCAGTGAGTTGCAGAAGTCCTTTGCTGAGGAGCCATAGCTGGTGAGGGAGGTACCCACTCCCAGCCAACTGGCATGGTGACAATTGAAGTCACCACATATGAGGAAGAGAGAGTTGGGATGAGTAGATAGAAGTTGGTCCATATTATCAGACAGCGAGATGTAAAGGCGGGGTTGCTATCTTTATCAAAAACTCTCTTCCTCACTCGCCCTGCACTGCACTCTCTCCACCTCACCCCCAGGAATACCTCTGGCTACGGCTTCCCCTTCGCTCCCACCTCTTGTTCATATGTGTGTTGTACCGTCCACCAAACAGTGATGACTCCATCTACATCTCGCTGTCTGATGATATGGACCAACTTCTATCTACTCATCCCAACTCTCTCTTCCTCATATGTGGTGATTTCAACTGTCATCATGCCAGTTGGCTGGGTGTGGGTACCTCTCTCACCAGCCATGGCTCCTCAGCAAAGGACTTCTGCGACTCACTGGGACTGACACAATCTGTCAATTTCCCGACCCGGATCTCAGTCAACGGAACATCTTCTCTTCTGGACTTGGTTATGACTAACTTCCCTGAAAATGTCTGCTGCTCTTCTTCTGCTCCGATCGGATCATCTGATCATGTCCTTGTTAAAGTGGACATCTCTCTGACCATCCTCAGGGAGCCTGCTCAGCGTCGACGAGTCTGGCATTTCACTCAGGCCAACTGGCACGGTCTTCAAGCAGCCATCAATCATCTGGACTGGTCTCCCATCTCTACCACCTCTGACATCAACTCATCCTGGGAATTCTTCCAAAGTAAATTGCTCTCTCTCATGCACAGATTTATCCCATCTCGTCTTCAGTTGTCATACCCTTCCTCCCGTCCATGGTACACGGAATCTTGTGGTGAGGCTGTTGCCCAGAAACAACTTGCCTTCGTCTCCTGGAAAGCAAATCCAACGGAAGGAAATCTCATTTCCTTTCACAAAGCCCGAAACAAGTGTGTGTCCACCCTCAGGAGAGCCAGGAAACAATATCTCTCCGTTCTCAAGACCGAACTCTCTTATCTGTCTCCCTCTTCCAAATCCTGGTGGCGTCTGGTCAAATCCGTTTCTGGTGTTTGTTCCCCCTCCATCCCCTCCCTTACCTCAAACGGCTACACAGCTGACTCCGCACGTGAAAAAGCTGAATGCCTCAACTCTGTGTTTGCCTCTAAATCTTGTGTCCCAAACCCATCCCTCTCTGTACCCACCATACCCAGTCGTACCCTGCTGCTCCTGGACTCCGTGTCCTTTCCTCCTGACAAGGTGGAAAAGTTTCTGTCAACCCTCGACTCTGATTCTGCAACTGGACCCGACGGCATCAGCCCACGGGTCCTAAAATCCTGCTCTGCTGCTCTATCTCACCCTCTCTCTGTTCTCTTCACCCTCTCTTTTGCTCAAGGTCAACTGCCATCTGCTTGGAAATCAGCCAACATCACCGCTTTGCACAAAAAAGGTGCAAAAACAGATCCTAGCAACTACAGACCAATCAGCCTTCTCCCAATTATCAGCAAAGTCATGGAATCCATCATTGCTTCGGATATGAAATCTTTCCTCTTCTCCAATGGCTTGATCTCTGATCATCAATTTGGTTTCAGACCAGGTCACTCTACTCTGGACATGCTGCTTCTGCTGTCTCAACAATGGATGGAGGTCCTCAATGCCAAACAGGAAATTAGAGCTGTCTCCCTCGACATATCACGTGCCTTCGACACGGTCTGGCACCCCGCTCTGCTCACCAAACTCTCCTCCTTTGGTATCCATGGAAATCTCCACGCATGGCTGGCGGACTTCCTCTCTAGTCGTCGTCAACGTGTGGCCCTGAATGGGTTTCTCTCATCTCCTCTTCCTGTTCAGGCTGGAGTTCCCCAAGGCAGTGTTCTGGGCCCCGTGCTTTTTCTGGTCTTCATCAATGATCTCTCTGACTCTCTCGAAAATCCTCTCTATCTCTTTGCTGATGACTCCACTCTCTGCCGCTCCATTCCTCTTCCCTCAGATCGGCAGTCTGCTGCCTCCTCACTCTCTGCAGACCTGGACAAAATCACAGACTGGGCAAACAAGTGGAACATGTCTTTCAATCCTGACAAATCTCACACTCTTACTATGTCTCTCCGAAAAGTACGACTGGACAACCCTCCCATCTACTTTCTCAACAATCCTCTCCAAGAAGTTCTGTCGCTCAAGATTTTGGGTCTCACTATCTGCCATGATCTTTCTTGGGAAAACCACATTTCCAAGCTGGCCTCCAAAGCCAGTCGCCGACTGGGCATCCTCCGTCGTGCGAAGTCCTTCCTCGGCACACCTGAGCTCCTCACCACATACAAGGCTTTCATCCGCAGCTCAATGGAATACTGTTCTCCCCTATGGGCCGGTGCTCCTGCCTCACACCTAGCTCGGCTTCACGCTGTTGAAACCAAAGCTTTCAGAATTATTGGAATCTCCCGCGATGAAGCTATCTCTGAGGGCCTTTCACTCACTCACCGCAGGCAGGTAGGTGGTCTTTCTGTCTTCTACCGACTCCTCTCCGGCCTTGCACCCCCAGCTCTCTCTGTGCTCTGTCCCCCAAATATTCCTACAGGTCGCACAAGATCTGCCAGCAACCCTCTGATGGTTAAACTGCCGAAATCTCGGCTCTCTGCTCACCTTCACTCTTTCATTCCTCTTTTCTCCCGCCTCTGGAACAAACTCCCTCACTCCCTTCAATCCCACTCCTCCCTCCAGGTCTTTAAAACAGCTGTTCACCACCATCTCTTATCTTCCCCCATCCAAAACCTTGATCTTTTCTACCCCCGCTAATTCACCCCAGATCCACCTTGTTTGAAATTCCAACTTCTTTCCTGGAAGTCCTGGCAGTGTCCATATGTTTTATACCTCTCCCACCGCCCCCTTCCCACGCCCCCCCCCCCCCCAAAGCCCTCGCCCTCTCTCAGATCTCTCGATGTCTCCATGTCTCTCGGTCCCTGCTCTCAAATGTTGTGTTTGTGTCCTTCCCCCTCTCTCCCCATCTTGTCTACCGCTCCCTATGTTATATGTTTTTTGTGTCGGTTTGTCTTTCTGTGTGATTAATGTTCGCTCTTTCACGAGCCTCGACCTTGTATACAAAAAAAAAAAAAAAAAAAAAAAAAAAAAAAAAATGGAGTCATCACTGTTTGGTGGACGGTACAACACACATATGAACAAGAGGTGGGAGCGAAGGGGAAGCCGTAGCCAGAGGTATTCCTGGGGGTGAGGTGGAGAGAGGGCAGTGCAGTGCGAGTGAGAAAGAGAGTTTTTGATAAAGATAGCAACCCCACCTCCAGTACGAGGCTCAGGTCTATCATACCGGAGGAGGGATTAACCCGGGAGAGATACTAAGGAATCAGAGACATCATGAAGGAGGAAAGTTTCTGTTAAGCAGATCACGTCTGGTTTGTCAGAAGCAACCTGTATGGAGAGATCAGTTAAGTTTGAACGAAGGCCCCGGATGTTTGAGGTCCATACCATTAATGAAGAGGAAGGGGGAGCATCGGATACAGAACAGGGGGGAGGAGGGGTAGGGTAAGATGTGGAAGAGGAGGAAGAGGTAGGGAGAGCTGTTGAAGGTGTGTCAGAGATTTCAGAATAGCTCGTAGAAAGGGAAGGATGGGGCGGACAATAGGTTTTATGGTGATTGGGTGAGGCACAATGAGGTGTTATTTGAGGAGGGGGAAGAGCGAAGTAGGAGGTTTGGGGAGATGGAGGTGAGAGTTGGAAGGGGGAAGAAGTGGGGAGGACGCTTTGACGAGGAGGGGTGAGAGGGGGGAAATGGAGAATAAATGAGGGTGGGGAGATTTGAAGGGGAGGGGCGAGGGGGCGTTTATGAGGGGAGGGGTTAGGGGGAGTTTAGGAGGGAAGGGACAAGGGGAGGGATTTGAAAGGGATGGGAGATGGGGGAGATTTGGAGGGGAGGGGTGAGGGGGGAGTCTAGGAGGGGAGGGGTGAGGGGAGTCTTGGAGGGTAGAGGTGTGGGGGGAGTTTAGGAGGGAAGGGGAAAGGGGGGAGATTTGAAAGGGATGGGTGATAGGGAGGATTTGGAGGGGAGGGGCAAGGGGGAAGATTTGAAAGGGATGGGTGATGGGGAAGATTTGGAGGGGAGGGGTGATGGGGAAGTTTTGGAGGGGAGGGGTGATGTGGAAGATTTGGAGTGGAGGGGTGAGATTGGATTTTGGAAAGTGCACGATTAATGGGAAACAAACAATTATTGCAAAATGAGTTTCTTGTGACCTTCGAGTTAAAAATACGTTTAACGACGCTGGATGGGGGGTGGAGTGCAGGTGAGTTTAGAGAATGTAGGAAAGAGGCACTGCAAGAGATGGAATTTTTTTTTGGGATGAATAGATTTGGTGAGCAAGTCGAAAGCAACCTTTTAAAGAAGAAGAAGAAAAAGGTGTTATAATATACGACAGAATACAGTACTTCAGGGGAAATTTTAAACATTTTAAAGTTTCACAGTGAAAACTATCTGGGGAAATGGGGGAGAAACACGTGGTCAAAGAACGAACTGACGAATAAGAACAACGAATAAACGAATAAGAACAACGAATAAACGAATAAGAACAACGAATAAGAACAGAGAAGGAAATGTTTTTTTTTTTTTTTTTTCTTGAGTTGAGATTTTAAACAAGGAAGTAGGCTATGGGGTGAAAAGACTGGGAAAAACAGAGAACGAAAGTTATTGGAGCACAAACGACGGACCGCTGAGAGAAAAACAAAGCCTCAATGTCAGACACGGTAGCCTACAAGGCCTCAAAAGACACGGCACGAATTAACACGATTTCCCATACAGGTATGAAAGATTTACACCGAGAATCTTCCTAGGGGCACACTATGGGTACACACACCATAAAAGAAATACAGTTTTAACGAAAATTCAAATGGGAACAATTACTTAACTTCGATTTTGATGGAGAGCGTGGACAGCTGCGAATAAACGAAACCTCGCCGGCAAGACAGGAAGTGGAAGTCAATCAGGATGAATGATCAGGATGAAGGAAAGGGGACACAGAGCAGAAGCTTAATTGATCTTAACTTATCCCCAGACACAGGGCCCACTCACACACACGGGGAGAAGAAGTTCGCGTGCCAAGCACGCTTTGCCGTCGGTCGCTCCGGGGCAGCTCGCCCGGCGTGGCTCTCGGATGTTCACGGCACGTATGCAGGCGAAGGCAGGCAGGAGGAGATCGCGCGTCTGTGGCCCGGCATGGGTCGTTCTCTCGAGCGCGCGATTAATACAGTGCAGAGCACAGGGCACGGGGCAAGTTCGTGTACAATCTCGATCACCGCAATTCAATGTACTCGTTCGGCGGCGCGTGCTCGTGCATGCTCAAGCTCAGCTCAACTCAACTCCACTCACTCTCACAGGGAACTCTCGTCTCACAGGGAACTGTAACTCAGAACTTGAACTCACGATACTCACCAGCTCTGACTGACGTGCACACGAGTCACGACTCTGACTGAGGTCTGAGGTGGGGGGGCTCGGAGCAGGGTTATA
The DNA here is from genome assembly GCF_964187855.1 of Myxine glutinosa. Lineage (NCBI taxonomy): Eukaryota > Metazoa > Chordata > Myxini > Myxiniformes > Myxinidae > Myxine > Myxine glutinosa. Next base: position 6,037,173 of record NC_136262.1, on the reverse strand, counting down.
TGGCTCCGCCCCGGCCCTACTCGAATGTTCCAAAACCCCACCTCTCATCATCGTGGTTAGCCACTCCCCTCGAGCCCTGATTGGCGGCTCGTGCTTACCGACCACTCCCTCCTGCAGCGCCTCCCCTCGGCCTCGCCAGACTTGTTCAGGCCTGCCCGTGGCATGCTATCGCCAAAAGAACCGCCATACTCACAGGCCTGCTCAACGCAAAATTAACACAGGAAAGGACTACGCTTACATTCACTAAGAAATAACTGAACTATCGCTAGGCTACATGTTGTGGTGCGTCTACCTATGAGGGGGAATTATCCTTTATTCCAAAACCACAACACTACACTCCTCTCTCGCCAGACCCGTCCCGAGTCGAACCCACCAATGGAACGACCGGTCGGGCCTGGCATGCAAAATTAACCTTACATTTAAATGTGACACATAGGTGTGGTTCCCCCTAGCATTTACTCTGACCCGTGTGTGTGACAGTTTTAGCACTAGATATGTCCCTCCTAATGCGTTGAGCAGCTACCTAACAGTTTCACGCCCACAACTACCCGAGTATATCCGGAATTTCAAACTAAACACATAGCCGGTGGGCAGCATTCTTATATTTACAAGCATGTATATTTACAATTCTATGACCCAGGAGCTGTTCTGTTTGGAAGAGAAGATTGTAGGGGAGAGAAAACACAGCAAAACACACTCATAAATGGCACTTGCTGCTTGCATCTTGCTTCTTGCTTCTTCCGTGTGCGTCTAACAAACCGGCTGGCCCCCCCGACCGGCATACAGGCCATTTGAAGCATCAGGGCCATCTAAACTTGCAGAACTTCTCATCCCGAGCACACAATAATAAACAAAAATTCTTTTATTTGGCCAGCAGGGCCGTTCTCACGTGGTCCAACTGCGTAGCATCAGCGCCACTCAAACAAGTGGTCCGAAGTGCAAGATGATTTTGCAGCAAGATGCTGCACAGCAGAGGTGCAAGGCCACAAGGCTTGTGGTCCATTATGAGTGATGAGGTGCAGCAAAAGGTTTGGCAGCAAATGCTGCACAGGTCGGCTGCACAGATGCAACAAAGGTGCAGCAAAAGGACATGGCAGCAAGGTGCTGCACAGGTTGAACAAAGGTGCAGTAAAAGGGTGTTTGGCAGCAAAGTGCTGCTCAGGTCGGCCTCCAAAATGGTCCTGGGGCGGGGGGGGAGAGACAAAGCACATCAAGCAAGCGGAAAAGACGCAATGGCACATAGAAAACAAGGTGGTGCGGCGCGAGGGACGCGGAAGAGCGAGCAGAGCAGGCGCGTCCCTAGCCGTCCGTTCCCCCACCGTTGGCTACACTACCCTAGCCCCCCTTGTATTTACAATCCGTCACTACGTCCTGTCTCCCATATCCCCCTCTAATTCCAAATTCGTCTCCCAATCTCTCCCAGGAAGGAAGGGATGGAACAAACACAATGTCTCATTATGTCCTGACGCGTCTCACAACTCAAACGGTTCACAGCGCCTTGGTGTGGAGCTCGACCTCCTTGGTAAATGGCTGTGGATGGTGTGCAGGGATTTCTCATCCTAACTACTCTAGTAATGTTAACTCATTTAAACTACCTGGGGTTGTACCCTGCCAATCGGCCTCTTTAAACTATGTGGTTCTAAGATCCCGAATTCCCATTGCCCACACTGTGGTGCCATCCTGAATTTGGGTCTCACTCCCACAAATTTTCACTCGTGCCCTTGCACAATTTCGGGGCTGGATCATGTGGCTCCACTAGCAGGTCCAACTACCTGCGCACCTCCGCCACTGAAGCCGCCACCCGAGCTTACCTGCTCCTCGCGACTACCTAATCGGGGAAGGCCCTCCCTGGCTCTTACCCCCTCTGTGCCCACTTTGGCATCGGGCAACCCGGGTCCTCTCCTGGGATCCTCGGGCCCCACTCACTAATACAACAACGACCCTATCTTTCTCCCAGAGCCTACCTACGGCCTCACCTGGCTGACAAACTACCAGTGGCGGAGTGCCCCAAAAATTATATGCACCAATTAAGCCACACGCCCAGCCATTCCACAGACTCATGCACCCTCCAAAGCACTACTTTTCCCTCTACCCGCACCACAGGTGTCAATATCCATACAAATTTACCTATGCCCTCTACCTGGCTTTGCACTACCCACCCCGGGCTTTCGTGAATGGGTTCCACTCCCCCCATTCACTCCTTCCCACCATGCATTCCACACCAAGCATTCCACACCAATCATTCTACACCATTTATTCTCACACACCAAATATCTTGCACACCTTTTGTGCTCACACACCTCAAACACAATTCCACTTTTTCTCACCCACAACTCCTCTCACACTACAACACAACTCCTCTAACACACAGCATCATCTACCTAACTACTTCCCCTACTCTCGTGCTTCCCTCGTCGTCCCTTTAAACTATGCACACCCTTTTCTTTATCATCCGTCTAAGCTACCTACGTCCCCGCTACAGTGCAGGTGTCACTACTTAAATCTCATGTCTCGACAGTCTGCTAGATCCCTAACATTATCCTAGCCCTCCCTTGGCTAGCTTCGGTGCCCCATGGAGGCAACCATTGCTGGCACCCCCCATGTGCCTATCACTGCCATCAACCTAAACTAGTGCTGATGGGCCCCCCCTCCCCCCCGTGTGAGGAATGGTCAGACTACCATTCCCCCACGTGGGGTACACTACTCCCTAACACTACCCCCCCCAGTCCTCTGAACTATGAGCCTCTCCATGTGGATGTTCTTTGTCATGGCTCGGCCTCGAAGGGCCGAGCGATCCATGCGGGTGGTTGGTCGCCTGTATGGGGTGTCCGTCCAGCATTTTCGATCCAAGGGGGGAGGTATGGATGGGCCGAGGTGCAGGGCTCCATCCCGGTGCGGGGCCTCGCGGTCCCACGCACGGTGACCCAACCGGCCACGGTCGTTGCACCGCACCCGATAGGGTGTATGGCTCCGAAAACTCCTACCTCCCCTTGAACCCGGCCGATCGCCCTTGCCGCCATACGGCACCAACCATACAGTGCGGGGACTGGCACGAATCGTGCACGCCGGTCCTTGTGAGACAGACGCGGCACCGATCCCCTCCGGTCCCTGCTGCACACAACTCACCGGGGGCTCGCGTCTGCTACCCGTCCCATTAGGCGCTACCCCGGTCGGTGTCGATGCTTGAGCCGCGTCCTCACACCTCGCAACCCACTCCACACTCGCACACCCAGGCACACACGCGCCTCCCACACACTCCGTTACACACTCTTCCCGCACACAGTCCGGTGTGCATTCTCCCTTACACTCCGTAACACACTCGGCCATCGGACACTCTTTTTCCACACCCCCAGGTACGCACTCTCGCTCATACTCCGGTGTGCATTCTCACTCACACTCGTTAACACACACTTCTCCTGCACCCTCCGGCACACACTTTTCTCTCACACATTCGGGTATGGACTCTCTCTCACACTCCATACCAGTCGCCCTCGTACACCACACAATGGGCCCATCGCGAACGCCCGGATCTCGCCTCTCTCCCAAGCGCGCCGAAAACCCGTTCGCGCCAAACACATTCACGCCATTTTCACAACTCACCTCGGAGCCCTCCTTTTCCGCCGGCACCTGCAAACATTTTATTTCATTAGCAAGCCCGGCATCACGGTGCAAACACAGACTTTGCGCGTGTTCCATTTCCACCTCCCGTGATTTGCTCCCCGATTCTACCGTCTCTTCGGCCCCAATTATTTCTTTTTCCTCGACGATCGTCAGCACCCTCAAAATTTCGTCTTCCAACTCAACCTTCCTCGGCGCCCCCGAAATTTTATTTCCCAATTCGACGATGGTCGGCTCCTCTACACTCCGTGTCGCGATTCCCATAGCCCCGGTCAACTTGGCTGTCCTCTGCTCTATCTCGCTCCCAACGCGTTCCCCAAACCGCTTCACCTCGTCGCGTACCACCGCAAACTTCTCGCTCAACCTGCGCCCAATGTCCTCCCCTGCCTTTTTCATTTCTTTCATCGATGCCACCCTCATTTTTTCCATTTCACCACCCATTTTGTTTTCCGACCCCTCCATTTTGCACCTTGCTTCGTCCCTCATTTCTTTCAATTCCCGGGTGGATTTGTCCCCCATTTCTTTCAATTCCCGGGTGGATTTGTCCCCCATTTTATTCATGTCGTCCCTTTGGGTGTCTATTTTTGCCATTATTTGGGCCATAAATAATTGCATGTACCCTGGCATCGTGGGCTCGGCTTCCGCCGCCACGTGCGAGGCATCGCCATTTTCTTTGCCAGCTGCCGCACCCTCATCAATTTCCTCCTCTACCAACTGTCCCTGTTGGCCCTGGGTCATTAATTCCTCTTCTACTATTCCCCCCCCCCCCCCCCCCCCCACATTTGACTGTCTTGGCCAGCCATGGTACGAATATAAATTTTGATTTTAACACTATATTTTATCCACTCGTAATTTTTGAGTGCGTGCAGCGCACTCTAGGTCCAATTATCTCACACTCCCAGACACCAATTTGCTGCGGATCTTCCGGAGCCAGTTCCCATTACAAAGGGGGGATTAAACCCCTTTTTTCCCCCTGGGTCTTCGGGTCCGTGAGGCCGAATCGCCACTTCCGGAGCAAGCGTGAAAAAGGGTATCGGGACAACTTCGCACGTACCTTTAACCCACGCTGCCACGAAAGCGGGGACCGAGCCTCTCACAAGCCACGCTTAATCGAGTACGCCCGCGCAGTATGCGTATCATGTGACTCGTGCTGTTAGTTTTATGGAACCCGATTAGAGCGGTTCTATTCGTACCATGCGAAGCCAATGGATGGAAGGGACGAGAACAGTCAAATCAAAGGAATAACACAATTTATTATTATTTACAATGATCAGGATGAAGGAAAGGGGACACAGAGCAGAAGCTTAATCGATCTTAACTTATACCCAGACACAGGGCCCACTCACGCACACGGGGAGAAAAAGAGAAGAAGTTCGCGCGCCAAGCGCGCTTTACCGTCGGTCGCTCTGGGGCAGCTCGCTCGGCGTGGCTCTCGGATGTTCACGGCACGTATGCAGGCGAAGGCAGGCAGGAGGAGATCGCGCATCTGTGGCCCGGCACGGGTCGTCCTCTCGAGCGCGCGATTAATACAGCGCAGAGCGCAGGGCACGGGGCAAGTTCGTGTACATTCTCGATCACCGCAATTCAATGCACTCGTTTGGCGGTGCGTTCTCGTGCGTGCTCAAGCTCAACTCAACTCCACTCACTCTCACAGGGAACTCTCGTCTCACAGGGAACTGTAACTCAGAACTTGAACTCACGATACTCTCCGGCTCTGACTGACGTGCACACGACTCTGACTGAGGTCTGAGGTGGGGGGAGGTGGGCTCGGAGCAGGGTTATATGGCTCCGCCCCAGCCCTACTCGAATGTTCCAAAACCCCACCTCTCATCGTCGTGGTTAGCCACTCCCCTCGAGCCCTGATTGGCGGCTCATGCTTACCGACCACTCCCTTCTGCAGCGCCTCACATTGGCCTCGCCAGACTTGTTCAGGCCTGCCACGTGGCATGCTATCGCCAAAAGAACCGCTCTACTCACGGGCCTGCTCAACACAAAACTAACACAGGAATGGACTACGCTTACATTCACTAAGAAATAACTGAACTATCGCGAGGCTACATGTTGTGGTGCGTCTACCTACGAGGGGGAATTATCCTTTATTCCAAAACCACAACTATTATTAAGAATTAGAAATGCCTAAGTGGTGGTTCGGTAGGTCTTTGGAGATTCTAAGAGTACTTGGAATGTTTCATACTAGTGCGTATACCCATCTTGGAGCGGTATTTGATGGTATGGGATTTGATATGATCGGAATGCCTTCGACTCTTGGAGCAATCAACACCAATCTTGCGACTGCCATCAGATGCGCCGCCCACCAGAACAAAGCAGCGTAATTTTTTTTCACTGAACTACACATAATACCCCGTAATATCAAAGTGGAATTGGTTTTTCGCAATCTTTATGAATTATGCAAACATGAAAAGATTAAATGTCTTGAGTCAATAACTCTTCAATCCCTTTTCATTGACACTCCAAATTGAGCTCAGGTGCATCCAATTTCCTTTGATCATCCTTGAGATTTTTTTTTGTATGATAAGTCTGGACTACTATAAGTGCTAACAGAAAGAACATATAACAGCAGGATCAGGAGAAAAGAGGGGGAGAGAGAGGAAAGCACAACAACAGTAGGGAACAGGGACATCTTGAAAGAGAGTCTGCTGGGACGGGGAACACGGGATAAACAAGATGGACACTGCAGGGGCTTTCGGGAAGGAAAACAGGGAATTTGAAGGAGGTGGGATGAGGGTGGATTAATAGGGGTTGAAAATATTAAGCTTTTGGATAGGGGAAGAAAAGAGATGGTGGTGAACAGCTGTTTTGAAGACCTCTAGGGAGGAGAGGGATTGAAGAGAGTGTAGGAATTTGTTCCAGAGGCGGGGAAAAAAAAGGAATGAAAGAGTGAAGGTGAGCAGATAGTCTTGATTTTAGTAGTTTCACCAGAAGAGGGTTGCTGGCAGATCTTGTGCGTCATGTAGGAATATTAGGGGGACGAAGCACAGACAGAGCTGGGGGAGCAAGAGCAACCTTCATCCATTACACGGACCCGACATTGTGTCGTCAAAAGGAATTTGTACATTTTCTCTCATTCTCTTTCAACACGGAAAGAGTAAATGTATTTCCCCGACCACTGTCCAAGGTAATGATGCAAATGGTGCGTCATCGCTGACAACTCCACTCCAGCCAATCGGAGCCCGGGACAGTGGTGACTGAGTCAACCAATGGGCGTTCAGAACACCAATGACGTCACAACTGAAGAACCAATCGGTGTCGCAGTTACTTTGGTATGCTTACAAATGCACTTGTTCTCATCTCTTCCGGTCTCTTTGCTGTGAATCACCATGAAGAGTACAGCACGAAAAGCTTCGGTGTTATTTTCATTAAGTTGTGTTTGTTTTCCTGTATATTATAGTTCTGTAGTACCAAACATCTGTTTATTTATCTTCCTAGAACTGGCCGTCTGACCAAGCTGAGTAACTGGGCAAGAAGGACCTTGCTCATGGAGGTGGCCAAGAACCCAATGACCACTCTGACGGAACTACAGAGATCCTTGGTTGGATTGGAGAACCTGTCGGAAGGACAACAACAGTTTCTCCATCACTTCACAAATCTAGACTTTATGGGAGAGTGGCCAGACCGAAGAGACTCCCGAGAAAAAGGCACATGACGGCATGCTTGGAGTTTGTAAAAAGGCACGTGAAAGATTCTGAGAGCACGAGGCAAAAGATTCTGTGGTCTGATGAGACGAAAATGGAACTCTTTGGCCTGAATGCAAAGTAGTACTTCTGGTGGAAGCCGAGCACAGGTCATCACCCATCTAACGCCATCGCTACCATGAAGCATGGAGGTGGCAGCATCATGCTATGGAGATGCTTTTCTGTGGCAGGGACTGGCAGACTTGTAAGGATAGAGGGAACAATGATTGGAGCCAAATACAGGCAAATCCTTGAGGAGAACCTGCTTCAGAGTGCAAAGGCTTTACACTGTGGCAAAGATTTAAGATTTAAGACAATGATCCCAAACACACAGTAAAAGCAACACTGAAATGCTTGAAGAAGAAGAACATGAAAGTCCTTGAGTTGTCCAACTGAATACCCGACTTGAATCCTATTGAGAATCTGTGCAAAGACTTGAAGATTGTTGTTCACCGACGCTCCCCATCCAACTTGACAGAGCTCGAGCAAATCTTCAAGGAAGAATGGGAGAAACTCCCCAAATCCAGATGTGCAAAGTTGATACAGACATACCCAAGGAGACTCGAAGCTGTAATTGCTGACCAAGACTTAAAGTAAATTCGATATTTCTGTATTTCATTTTGAATATATATTTTTTAATTTCTAAATAGATTTTGTCATCATGGGGTATTTTGTGTAGATCTGTGAGAATTTTTTAAAAAGTTTTATCCATTTTAAATTCAGGCTGTAACACAACAAAATATGAAAACGTCAAGGGGTGCAAATACTTTCTGAAGGCCCTGTATATTACAATAGCCCGGATTTGCGTCGGGCATGCTTTCCTGAAAAGTACGACAAAATCAAAGCAATTTTTCTCATAGGAATTGATGGTATTAACGGGGGATGCATTCCTAATAGGGCTGGGTGACAATGAAAAAACCTATGTCACGATAATGGACATTATTATCACGATAATATACAGTCACGTGAAAAAGTAAGTACACCCCATGTAAAGTTTTGACTTTTTCAACATATTTCAACATACAGCTATTTGATCTTAATTTCAACAATATTGATAGATAAAGGTGATATAATATAACAAATATCATGAAACATTTACATTTTGTAGTCCATTGTATAATTTAAATAAATATAAATGCAAATTTCGCATGTGGAAAAAGTAAGTACACCCTTGGCTCTAATAGGTGGTATTGCCCCCTTTGGCAGAGTAGGCGTTTCTTATAACTGTCTACCAGTCTCTGACATCGACTGGGAGAAATTTTTGCCCACTCCTCCATGCAGAATTCTTTCAGCTGTGCGATGTTTGAGGGGCTTCGTGCATGCACAGCTCGTTTCAAATCCCCCCACAACATCTTGATGGGATTTAGATCCATCTCGAAGGGCTTTGACTTGGCCATTCCAGAACCCTCCATTTCTTTCTTTTCAGCCATTCCTTGGTGGATTTACTGGAATGTTTAGGGTCATTGTCATGTTGCAAGGTCCACCTGTGGTTGAGCTTCAACTTTCTGACAGATGGCCTCACATTATCCTCAAGCACCCTCTGGTACAATTAATTAATTCATAGTGGATTCTATGATGGTGAGCTGCCCAGGCCCTGATGCAGCAAAGCTGCCCCAAACCATAATATTTCCACCACCATGCTTTGCAGTTGGTATCAGGTTCTTGTGGTCAAATGCTGTCTTTGGTTTTCACCAAACATGTCTTCTGGTACTGTGGCCAAATAGCTCTACCTTTGACTTATCTGACCAGAGCACATTGTTCCAGAAGTGCTGGTCTTTGCGTAGGTGTTCATTCGCAAACTTTAGTCTTGCCCTGATGTTCTTTCTGGACAGCAAAGGTTTCCTCCTGGCACACCTCCCATGTAGATCAAATTTGTGCAGCCTCTTTCTAATGGTAGACACGTGCACTTTTACATCAACAGTGGCAAGAGCTACCTGTCGGTCCCGTGATGACATTGTGGGGTTCTTAGAGACTTCTTTCAGCATATTGCGGTCTGCTGTCGGGCTGAACTTGCTGGGGCGGCCTGGCCTGAACAAGTTGGCAGTTGTTTGGAATCTTCTCCACTTGTAGATGATCTTCCGGACAGTCGAATGATTGATTTCAAATGGTTTGGAGATCTTTTTAAATCCCTTCCCAGACCCCTAGGCATCGGTAACCTTCTTTCTGAAGGCCTCAGAGAGCTCTTTTGATCGAGGCATTGTGACGCCGCACACTTCAACAAAAAAGATCAAACCAAACTAAATGTCTGAGGTTTAAATAAGACAGGTTCCTCCAAGATACTCTTTAACGATGTTCTAATCATTTGCACCTGAGCTGGGGCACTTGATTCTAATTTTAGGTATTTGAAGTAGTGATAAATGCAGGGGTGTACTTACTTTTTCCACATGCGAAATTTGCATTTATGTTTATTTAAATGATACAATGAACTACAAAATGTAAATGTTTCATGATATTTGTTATATTATATCACCTTAATCTATCAATATTGTTGAAATGAAGATCAAATAGCTGTATGTTGAAATATGTTGAAAAAGTCAAAACTTTACATGGGGTGTACTTACTTTTTCACGTGACTGTAAATAATGTTATTAGCCTTGGAAACCATGTAGCATTCAATAACAATCCACGTAAGAACACATTTAATAGCCATTACATATAGTTAGGTGTGTTCTTACTCTTTTTTTCATAATTCTGTTGCAATTTGTAAAGTCAAACCTCATTTTACCTGGAGGAAATAGCTTTGCCCCTTTTGCCGAGCAGTGACTGGACGAGCAGTTTGCGAAGTGGTTGCTTCGGAACGTCTGACTTGGCAAGCAATAGCAAGCTGCATGCTAACAGAACACACCGAGCAAACCGCTTGCGAACAGAACACACCGAGCAAACCGCTTGCTAACAGAACAGACTGAGCAAACCGCTTGCTAACAGAACAGACTGAGCAAACCGCTTGCGAACACAACACACCCAACAAACAACTTGCTAACAGAACACACCGAACAATCCGCTTGCTAACAGAACACACCGAGCAGACCACTTGCTAACAGAACACACCGAGCAATCCGCTTGCTAACAGAACAGACTGAGCAAACCGCTTGCTAACAGAACAGACTGAGCAAACCACTTGCTAACAGAACAGACTGAGCAAACCGCTTGCTAACAGAACAGACTGAGCAAACCGCTTGCGAACACAACACACCCAACAAACCACTTGCTAACAGAACACACCAAACAAAGCGCTTGCTAACAGAACACACCAAGCAAATCGCTTGCTAACAGAACACACCAAGCAAACCGCTTGCTAACAGAACACACTGAGCAAACAGCTTGCGAACAGAACAGACTGAGCAAACCGCTTCCTAATAGAACAGACTGAGCAAACCGCTTGCTAACAGAACAGACCGAGCAAACCGTTTGCTAACAGAACAGACTGAGCAAACCGCTTGCGAACAGAACAGACCGAGCAAACTGCTTGCTAACAGAACAGACCGAGTAAACCGCTTGCTAACAGAACAGACCGAGCAAACCGCTTGCTAACAGAAGAGACCGAGCAAACCGCTTGCTAACAGAACAGACTGAACAAACCGCTTGCTATCAGAACAGACTGAGCAAACCGCTTGCTAACAGAACAGACTGAGCAAACCGCTTGCTAACAGAACAGACCGAGCAAACCACTTGCTAAAAGAACAGACTGAGCAAACCGCTTGCTAACAGAACAGACTGAGCAAGCCGCTTGCTGACAGAACAGACTGAACAAACCACTTGCTGACAGAACAGACTGAGCAAACCACTTGCTAACAGAACAGACTGGGCAAACCGCTTGCTAACAGAACAGACCGAGCAAACCGCTTGCTCACAGAACACACTGGGTAAACCGCTTGCTAACAGAACAGACTGAGGAAACCACTTGCTAACAGAACAGACTGAGCAAACCGCTTGCTAACAGAACAGACTGAGCAAACCGCTTGCCAACAGAACAGACTGAGCAAACCGCTTGCTAACAGAACAGACTGAGCAAACCGCTTGCTAACAGAACAGACTGAGCAAACCGCTTGCTAACAGAACAGACTGAGCAAACCGCTTGCTAACAGAACAGACTGAGCAAACCGCTTGCTAACAGAACAGACTGAGCAAACCGCTTGCTAACAGAACAGACTGAGCAAACCGCTTGCTAACAGAACAGACTGAGCAAACCGTTTGCTAACAGAACAGACTGAGCAAACCGCCTGCTAACAGAACAGACTGAGCAAACCGCTTGCTAACAGAACAGACTGAGCAAACCGCCTGCTAACAGAACAGACTGAGCAAACCGCTTGCTAACAGAACAGACTGAGCAAACCGCTTGCTAACAGAACAGACTGAGCAAACCGCGTGCTAACAGAACAGACTGAGCAAACCGCTTGCTAATAGAACAGACTGAGCAAACCGCTTGCTAACAGAACAGACTGAGCAAACCGCTTGCTAACAGAACAGACTGAGCAAACCGCTTGCTAATAGAACAAACTGAGCAAACCGCTTGCTAACAGAACAGACTGAGCAAACCACTTGCGAACAGAACAGACTGAGCAAACCGCTTGCTGACAGAACAGACTGAGCAAACCACTTGCTAACAGAACAGACCGAGCAAACCGCTTGCTAACAGAACAGACTGAGCAAACCGCTTGCTAACAGAACAGACCGAGCAAACCGCTTGCTAACAGAACACACCGAGCAAACCGCTTGCTAACAGAACAGACTGAGCAAACCGCTTGCTAACAGAACAGACCGAGCAAACCGCTTGCTAACAGAACAGACTGAGCAAACCGCTTGCTAACAGAACAGACCGAGCAAACCGCTTGCTAACAGAACAGACCGAGCAAACCGCTTGCTAACAGAACAGACCGAGCAAACCGCTTGCTAACAGAACACACCGAGCAAACCGCTTGCTAACAGAACAGACCGAGCAAACCGCTTGCTAACAGAACACACCGAGCAAACCGCTTGCTAACAGAACAGACTGAGCAAACCACTTGCGAACAGAACAGACCGAGCAAACCGCTTGCTAACAGAACAGACCGAGCAAACCGCTTCCTAACAGAACAGACCGAGCAAACCGCTTGCTAACAGAACAGACCGAGCAAACCGCTTGCTAACAGAACAGACCGAGCAAACCGCTTGCTAACAGAACAGACCGAGCAAACCGCTTGCTAACAGAACAGACCGAGCAAACCGCTTGCTAACAGAACAGACCGAGCAAACCGCTTGCTAACAGAACACACCGAGCAAACCGCTTGCTAACAGAACAGACTGAGCAAACCGCTTGCTAACAGAACAGACCGAGCAAACCGCTTGCTAACAGAACAGACTGAGCAAACCGCTTGCCAACAGAACAGACCGAGCAAACCGCTTGCTAACAGAACAGACCGAGCAAACCGCTTGCTAACAGAACAGACCGAGCAAACCGCTTGCTAACAGAACAGACCGAGCAAACCGCTTGCTAACAGAACAGACCGAGCAAACCACTTGCTAACAGAACAGACTGAGCAAACCGCTTTCTAATTGGGAGATTTGTAAAGAAAGTCCTATATGATTATCTTCAAGCATTTAAAATAACGCCTTTGTTGTGGAACTTGGCAAATAAGAAATGCCAAGCAATCCCATGTCTTGACAAAAGTGGGATAAACAAATAAATAAATGGAACACGACACCATTCTTGCTTGCTCAGTTGGGTGCAAGCGTACGCTGAGGAGCGGAGAACGAAATTACCTGCTTGTCCTTGTCCTCAGTGACAAAACTCCACACACCGAGGGCATTCATCTTCTCAATCTTTGACATGATGTTGCTTTGATTGCTTAACTTCAAGCAGAGACAAAGCAAACTCAAACAGATCACCGACTTTGACACCAGAAGCGCTTTTGCCACCTTGAGTAGTCGTTTATTGTTTGGACGTTTATTGCTTAAAGATACACCATTGATATCACATATTGGACCCTATACATTCCATATTATATCACCTGCCTTATTTTTTAGAGCTACATTTAATACGGCTAAATCTTTTCAGAGAAACTAAACACACTAACCGCTCAAAGCAGCCAATACCCCGTCAATATCTGGGTTCAAATTGCGATTTACCCACTGCGCATGCGCAGCAGCTGTTGTGATAATAAATTTCCATTATCGTCAACACAATAGCAAATCTAAAGCACAATTGTCATCCTATCACGATTATCGCCCAGCACTAGTTCCTAATGTCGCCACTTCAGGTGTTATATTTCACTTTTTACCTACAATATGGCCCTTATTTTGATTGACAATTATATTCAAGGACACATATGCATTAGAAAACAAAAGCAATTGCTCGACATATTTAAATAAAAATAAACCTCTTCCAGAAGCGGTCGAAGTTGCCAATACTTCTTCTTCCTCCTTCAATTAACGTTGACATTTTCTAGATGGTACGCATTGTGGTCGGAGCAAACCTAATAATGCGGCAACATCAACGTCATGTTCACCAGCATCCATTCGATGAATAACATGTAATTTCACGTCTCGGGTAAAACTTTTACAATCGTTCTTAGCCAATGTACAGTACAGTACAGTACATTTCTTTATGTGCAAAGCAAAGTACAGTAGTTATTTTGGTGATTTTGTGATTTGGTACTTTAGCGTACCGATTTGGTACTTTAGCGATGCAATCTAGCATCTTTATCGGTCTTGTAAGTTCTGAAAACACTCGAGATAGGCCATGGGCTACTATAGCTGGCCGTGCACCCCCATCCCCCACAAACCTCCGACCCTATATTTTTCTGATGCCCTGGAGTGTCCTGAACATGAAATCAAATGTTAACATTGCATAAGTTGGGATGAACTTGTCATTTGGGGCCAATGTATGGGGATGTGGGGGATACCCCATAGAGGCATAATTCACTAGCATGGGACCAGTGGGCAGTGTTGCCACTCGGGTTTTTCGAATTTCACCAATCGGGTGCCTAAATTTCACCAAATTGAAGTAGATTTCACCAAATGCCAAGTTTTCATTAGATATCGACTGCTAAATGACAACAAACTTGTAAATATTGTTTACGATACAAACTTTATTGACAAATGAACTGTCGAACAAACTTTTTCAATGAAAAGAGTTGCGTAAAGTTCGCAAAACGGCCTCATCATCTGCCGTGGTCTGACGTCACCGGCCCTTCCCTCCAATCAACGCGCAGCTTGTTGGTAGGTCTTTTTCACCCTCTGCACCAATTGGCCGAATGTTTGCGCCTCCCTCACTGATTGGTCGAGGTGTGATTGGTAGCACTTCGATTGTCGGTGGCCAATCAGTGTGACCCGCTTCTTGTACGCCCCTCCCCCTTGTCAATCAAAGATCCTCCTGGGCGTGGCTATTGCTTGCCTTGCACGATGTTTGCCTGTCATGGCGTTGTACTGGTGATGTGGCTGACTGTGGCCCCATCGGCGGTGCCCCGAACCGGCTTCCTGTTGGTTCTTAACTACTTAACATGCCCCGCCCCCTCGTGGCAGGGAGTATTGTTGATATTTCACCAGATTTCGACCAATTTCGATTTCTTCCACCAGTCCACCAGACTCAGATCGATTTCACCCAATTGGGTGAAATTTCACCAAGACTGGTCACGCAGCCAGTGTGTCTATTGAAAGTATGGGCGTGGCGTGCACTCGGGTGTTGGAGCCACGCCTCTTTAAGAGGAGCGGGCGGAAGTCATGAGGGATATTAAAAGACATGAGTTCCGGTCGGGTTTCAGTTCTGTGGAAATAAAGGAGCCTTGAACAAGTCAAGAAGTTTTTACCCTCGTTGTCCGCAACTCCTACAGGGGTACCCTCAAAACGTGACCAATTTCACTTCGTGCCGTGATCCGTTGGCACATTTTCATATTTTGGTGAATTATGCGGTCACCATAGCAGCTACACATACATATAAGGTACCAAATGAAAGCTGAGCTTGTCAGTTCGTTTCAAACCCTCATAAGTACGTTTCAGACATATGTAATATGAGTTATTGGGGTACATATACACACACCCCTTATAGATATCCGGCGCGTCACAAAAATAATCAAATTTCTACATTAAGTTTGTTTGAGGTATATCTGTGAGACTTTATTCGTTCAAATGATATTGTAAACTACAGTGACCCAAGCGCTACCATTCAATACCACAACTATCATTCTCGGACATAAACTGACAAAGTTATGACAATTTAAAACTTGGCACTCGTTAATAGCGCAAACATGGCAAAGCAAGGACAATACGTTCCTGTGATTCAATACATCAATAACTCCTGTACCAATTGTATGCTATAAGAATCTCTCATGTACCATGATCATAGACATAACTAAATTTGATGCTTTCAAATACAACATTTTAAAAGAGTCCTTACATTTTTATAATCGTCTCTTTGGTACCATCATTTCATCAAAAACATTAGTGTTTGCTATAAAAAATTCGAAAATGATATAAGAATTTACATTCTCAACTTGAAAAAAAAAAGTTTAGAAAAAAGTGTATGCCTAATTGTACAACGGGCATATAAAGGGTTAAGCTGGCCGAATGTAATCTCATTACCAATATGATCAAATTATCACCCAACAATCAGAACAATAAACAGGCACATTCATTGGTGAACATTGTCATTCTTGGTCACTGTCCATGCTTTCTCCGCCAAACGGACCTGGTATGTCTGGCCGAGTACCTCCATGTTGCTCTGGAGTTCCTTTGATGTCCTGAAGCATAATACCGTGGGCTGTGTGAATAGAACCCATGCCTGTCAGATCATTCAAGAGCTGATCAAAATTGTCAAACTCGGAATGGAACACTGAGGGAGCATCAGGATTACGGACTATTTGGGTGGACAGAAAACTCGATGTTTCTGCCACAGCCTGAGCGATAGCTGTCTCTAGTTCGAGAGAGAAGGAGTAACTCTCCGAGTGTCCCATTCTGTTCAACAGGGTGATCAGTCGTTCACTCCTGAACAAGTGGTGCATTGTCATACAGATTAGCATGTGCTTTGGTAGTTTCCATTCGCCATTGGTGGCAGCCCTGCATATGTCTTGGCCAGTAGAATGTACCAGCCTGTGGGATCGTGATGTGGGAGCAGTTGGTTTCCCAGTGATCACATAACTCAAGAACTTCTTCAACTGAGGTGGTAGTATCTCCTCATTGTTTTCTAGGTCGTTTGCTGTTGGTGGCCATTTCAGTTCTTCAGCTTCTTCAAAACTGTGCAGGATCAACTGATGTAAGTAAGTGGCGGCATCCTTAATCATGTCTGTTGAACCGAGGGCACATGCACTCTGGACAGCATGGTTTACATCAATATCAGAGCTGTAGACGATGTATGCTGTAAACGTCTTCTTGTTATCAAGTTTGCTGAACGATAATTTCCCACAATAGTTGACATCCTTCTCCAGCTTGGCCTTCAATTTTTCGCTGCGGTAGCTTGGATTTGGGGAATTCTGTATGTGCCAGACTTGAGATGTACTCCCGACTGAGCTCACTCAGCTTGACAATCTTTTTGTCACAATATATAATGTATTGTTGGTGTTGGCTTAGCGGTTCGGGTGCCTACTTGGGATCCGAGGATCCTGGGTTCGAATCCCGGTCGATCGCTGAATTAACACCAGGGGGGTTGACTCAGCCTGTCATCCTTCCAAGGTCGGCAAATTGAGTACCAGCTTGCTGGGATGAATGATCCCGGTGTGTACCCCGGTTTAGAATAGGTACACCGTATCCCTGCGCATCGTAAGAGGCGACTAAGGGTTGGCGCCAGGAAGGGCATCCGACCATAAAAACATTGCCTCAAACAGGGAACCATGATTGTCATGGGGCCCGCAAGGCTAACCCCCGCTCCAGCAGGGAAAATGGCCTTAAAACGATCATTCATTCATTCATATATAATGTCTTTATCAATCTTCTCACACACGTCCGAGTATGCTGTCCTATGTGCTAACTCAAGATTTTCTTGTTGTGCTCGCTTTTCATCATCAGTACTCCTCCATTGCTTTGGATCCGTAATGTACTTGGCTCGACAGCTCTTGTGGTACTGTGCCTCACATGCAAACAAATAATGGCCCCTGATCCTAGTCAACAGTTTTTCGTCTGCTTTCTGCTTAGCTGATTCCAGAACTCTTCTCCATCCATCAAACTCGAATTTAGATGCTCCCTCTGTTGACCAGCTGCCTTTCACTTTGATTTTCTTGCGTCCTTCAGAGTTACAGAAAATACAATCAGCCTTGAAGAGAACGTTAGCATTCTCAGTTGACGATCGCCGACTTCTTCTGGATGTTCCAGGCGTGTCTGCAGGAACCTTCATGCGTTTAAGATTCATGGTGAACCTCTGGTAACATTCATGATGATATCCATCATAGTCTGTATATGTATCAGGAATGAGGTCACACACCTGTTGCATTCGGTGTATGGAATCAACTGGTTGGCTCAATCTAAGGGATCGTACTTCTTTCAGTTTGTCCAGTCTTTTAACACCATCTTTCATGCTGACGAACAACTGCAGTGGCTTACAGTTTGATCCTGGAACATGGACTACGCATCTTGGTTTGGAGGTGGAGGCTTTACCACTGTCATCACGTTTTCTCTTCGATGGCGGGCTTTCGTCTTCAGTTGGATTCCGAGTATCAGCAGAATCTTGCAACATTGTCTGGTTGTATTTCGTAGATTACACTGTGGCTTGGATCTGCAATAAACAAAACAATACAACATTCACAATTGGTGCACATCTGGCATGAAGGAATATATTTCATAATGAGGAAGAATTATCACATTTAAGAATTTGTGTAATGAAAATATATCTTAAATAAATGTCAATGATCTGTATCACAATTGGAATCAGCTGAAATAGGGTGGAGTATTAGTTCAAATATGCTTAAATAATATGGTTAATCATTCTCAGTTCTGCAAGTGAAGCTTAACGAACCTTGTCTGTCCCTGCGATTCTTGGACGCCAAGTCCAAAAACTTAAGCTGGAAGTGAAACCTAGCTAAACTGTTCCAACATGAAGAATGAAGTGCTGAAATAAAACTTACCGAATAATTAATAAAGGGAAAGTAAATTAATACACATATCATTATGTGATGCGTCGGATATCTACAAGGGGTGTGTGTATATGTACCCCAATAACTCATATTACATATGTCTCAAACTTACAAATGACCCCATAATTTACCAAAATATGAAAATGTGCCAACGGATCATGACGCGAAGCAAAATTAGTCACGTTTTGAGGGTACGCCCATACATTGGCCCCAAATGACAAGTTCATCCTAACTTATGCAATGTTAACTTTTGATTTCATGTTCAGGACACTCTAGGGCATCAGAAAAATATAGGGTCGGAGGTTTGTGGGGGAGGGGGGGGGGGGGCACAGCCAGCTATAGTAGCCCATGGCCTAAGAATAAATGGTATGGCTTTTAAAACGACGACGTAAGTGTGAGTAGAGACAATGCAAATCAGGTCGTGGTATTAATAACGTGACGACAGAAAAAGGGGAGACGCAAATTGGGGGGTATTACTGTGAATGTGTCATATGGATGGACACTCAAAAGTCAGTGTTGAAGAAAGACTGAACATTGAAACACCAGATATAAAGTTGGGAGGGGTTGTTTAAAGAAGGCATGCACACTGTAGGGAATGCAGGTACCTTTCAACAGGTAAACATGACAGCTAATTTTGACATGTGTAATCATCAGCTTTAGGCCTCGTATGAGTGCCTTTCCCAAAGCCATAATTTTCGATTTTTAGGGCATTTTGATTGACTAGGACTCTTACCTGACAGGTAATGCGTTGAGTGGCCAACTCTCATCGATTATGCAATGTTGGCGCTGTTTTAGTTTTAAATGAAATTTTCTGAACCATAATTGTGAAGCTTTGAGATCGAGTTCGACCAGCGTTGCATCTCGGTTGGGATTGGATTGAGTAATAACGCAGATATTGTTAGTTTAGTTCCGTAGTTAACCTCGCCTATTCCCAAAGGCATGGGAGAGGCTGTTGTAATGTGCATGCCACGTCTGTCTACGCGCAGATCTGCTTTAATATAGATCCTTTATTCTCAGATCTACCCTAATCTACAGACCCCTACTTAGGCCGTTCACTTTTGGGTATTTTGAAAACGAGACCTTAAACGTCGACGTAATTTGAACTTTATGAAACTTAATCCATGATTTTATGAAACAGACGTCTCCATTTCAATGAAATATATATCTTTTCCACATTTGTTAACTCAACTGGACAATGTCCAGCTGAGTTTTTGTCGACACCCAGTGTCCGTCGTCCGTCGTCCGTCGTCCATCTGTCGTCTGTCTGTCTGTCATCTGTAAACAATTCGACGTCTACGCTCTAAAAGTCACAAATATTGATTAAATTTGATGAAACTTGTTATGCAGCATCTTTAAGGCATAAACTAGTTTGGGATTGCATTTGGGCGTTGCAGGCCCAAAAATGGTCGCGGCAGGGCAGCCAAATTGAAAAATCAATTTTTGTCAATCTGGTACTTCCTAATGTAGCTAGAAGGCTGAAACTTGGTGTGTAGACAGTATGTAACAAACCTCAACGCATAATAAATTCAAGTCTGAAATCTGAGAAAAGTAATTGTAGTTTTACTTTTCATTGCTCACTTAAAACTCAATTTTTTCTCGTTTCCTGTTTAAACACGAGATACCTTCAACGTTACCGTACCTCTTCAGCACATATAAACTATATAGTTTGTGGTTCTATTATGCATATTCTAACCATATTGATATAGACCAGTTGAGTTCAGGTTCCCTGGAACCTGTAGTTTGGTTTTGATTTTGCTAATGTTCACGGAGTAGGCAAAATATATATATTAAAGCAATTGATTATATTTTCTCTTTCTTATCTGGGTGGCTTTGCGTCAATGGCAGATAACATTGTGCCTTTTTGTGAGGGATTTTTCCCATCCCCGTGTTCAAAGCACCAACTATTTGTGCTTGTTGGCTCACAGGCAGTATGTTTGATTCGAGCATTTATTTTGGTCATGAAAAGCTTTTCATTCCATGGAGGGCTGCGCATGTGCTTTAAGGGGAATCGGTGCGGAATGCCATCCACCACACCCATGGCCGATGGAAAGCTTTACTGTGTGTGGCAGGAAGGAGTGTGGCAGGAAGGAGTGTGGCTTGTGGTACTTTGAGCTAAAAGTAATTGTTTTCATTTCTGCCTTTTTAACATGCAGTATGTAGTTAATTATTATCATTATTTTTATCGGACCTTTTTGCATTATATAATGCATCCCGAGGAGTTTGCCATCCTCCAATCCATTGAATTGTGTCTGGCCTCTAAGTCTTGGAATTTTGACATTGGAATTTTGAATTGTTTTCTGATTTGGATGATAGAGATTCTTGGTGCTGTTTGATTTTATTTCATGCTGTTGATTTTTATCTTTCATTAAAGAAAGTAAACATCGGTCATTGATGTTTTACAGCTTAATACTGTTATGGCTGAGTTGGTATTGAATATGCTTACCTCTGAGTTCTCTAGTTTTGCGTTGGATCTCCAGCAAAGTTAAGTTTAGTTATATAACGGTTGTCATGGGACCACGCACACAGGAGATCACTGCTTGGTCAACTACATCGTTCCTTTATCCCCCTTAAGCTGACTTTACTATCTGTAGGTTCCTCCTGAACCTTCTCTAGGTTCTTGTTAGATCTTTTACGAGACCAGTCTTTAAAATCGGCATCACAATGAAATTCCCTGCCAACAGAAGATGTAAAAAGAAAAAGGTGTAACTAAAGTAATTTACAGAATCAAAATTTTATTTGGATAAATCACAATGTGGTTGTGTTGAAGCAAATGGCATCTTTCTTTGATTAGTTTGTTTATATAATTATTGATAGACGTCGTGAGGGTAATTATCCAGTTGGCAGGATATCCGTAAGGTATGAACTATGCCTACAGCTCGGTTTGCCTAGGTTTGACTGGACCCACATACTTTTTTTTTTGTATACAAGATCGAGGCTCGTTTAAGAGCCAGCACATCAAACACAAGAAACATCAACGGACACGTAAAACAATAAAGGGAGGGTGAGACAAGATGGGGAGAGAGAGGGAAGCACACAAGCACAACAGTAGACAGTAGAGAACAGGGACATCGGGAGATCTGTTCGAAGATCTGTTCGAAGGAGAGGGCTGGGGATGGGGGGGGGGGGGGGAATGGGTACAGGGTACAAAACAAATTGACACCACAATGAATTTCAGGAATGAAGTCGGGGATTGAAAGATGTGGATTTGGGGTGTATTAACGGAGGTAGAAAAGATCCAGGTTTTGGATGGGGGGGAAGATAAGAGATGGTGGTGAACAGCTGTTTTAAAGACCTGGAGGGAGGAGTGGGATTGAAAAGAGTGAGGGAGTTTGTTCCAGAGGCGGGAAAAAAGAGGAATGAAAGAGTGAAGATGAGCAGACAGTCTTGATTTTGGCAGATTCACCAGAAGAGGGTTGCTGGCAGTTCTTGTGTGTCCTGCACGAATATTTGGGGGACAGAGCACAGACAGAGCTGGGGTAACTAGGCCAGAGAAGAGTCGGTAGAAGACAGAAAGACCACCAACCTCCCTGCGGTGAGAGAGTGAAAGGGCCTCAGAGTCAGCTTCATCGCGGGAGATTCCAATGACTCTGAAAGCTTTGGTTTCAACAGCGTGAAGCCAAGCTAAGTGTGAGGCAGGAGCACCAGCCCAGATGGGAGAGCAGTATTCCATTGAGCTGCGGATGAAAGCCTTGTATGTGGTGAGGAGCTCAGGTGTGCCAGGGAAGGAATTCGCATGACGGAGGATGCCCAGTCGGCAACTGGCTTTGGAGGCCAGCTTGGAAATGTGGTTTTCCCAAGAAAGATCATGGCAGATAATGAGACCCAAAAGCTAGTGACAGAACT
This sequence comes from Myxine glutinosa, assembly GCF_964187855.1. Classification (NCBI taxonomy): domain Eukaryota; kingdom Metazoa; phylum Chordata; class Myxini; order Myxiniformes; family Myxinidae; genus Myxine; species Myxine glutinosa. Next base: position 6,014,984 of record NC_136262.1, on the reverse strand, counting down.
TCTTGCAGAGGATTGTTGAGAAAGTAGATGGGAGCGTTTTCCAGACTGTCTTTTTGGAGAGACAAAGTGAGAGTGTGAGATTTGTCAGGATTGAAAGACATGTTCCACTTGTTTGACCAGTCTGATTTTATCCAGGTCTGCAGAGAGTGAAGAGGCTGCTGCCTGCTGATCTGAGGGTTGTGATATGGAGCGGCAGAGAGTGGAGTCATCAGCAAAGAGATAGAGAGGATTTTCCAGAGAGTCGGAATGATCATTGAAGAATACCAAAAAAAGCACAGGACCCAGAACACTGCCTTGAGGAAATCCAGCCTCAACAGGAAGGGGTGATGAGAGAAATCCATTCAGAGCCACACGTTGACTGCGACCGGAAAGGAAGTCTGCAAGCCATGCGTGGAGATTTCCATGGATACCATAGGATGAGAGTTTGGTGAGCAGAGCGGGGTGCCAGACCGTATCGAAGGCACGTGACATGTCAATGGAGACAGCTCTGATTTCCTGTTTGGTGTTGAGGGCCTCCATCCATTGTTTAGACAGCAGAAGCAGCACGCCTGGAGTTGAATGACCTGGTCAGAATCCAAATTGATGATCCGAGATCAAGCCATTGGAGGAGAGGAAGGATTTAATATCAGAAGTGATGATGGATTACATGACCTTGCTGATGATTGGGAGCAGCCTGATTGGTCTGTAATTGCACGGATCTGTTTTTGCACCTTTTTGCGTAAAGCGGTGATATTGCCTGATTTCCAAGCAGATGGCAGATGACCTTGAGAAAAAGAGAGGGTGAAGAGAACAGAGAGAGGGTGTGAAAGAGCTACAAACCAGGATTTTAGGACCTGTGGGCTGATGCCGTCTGATCTAGTTGCAGAATCAGAATCGAGGTTTGGCAGAAACTTCTCCACCTTGTCAGGAGAGGACACAGAGTCCAGGAGCAGCTGGGTTCGACTGGGTAAGGTGGGTACGGAGAGAGATGGGTTTGGGACACAAGATTTTGAGGCAAGCACAGAGTTGAGGCATTCAACTTTTTCATGTGCGGAGACAGCTGTGTAGCCGTTTGAGGTAAGGGAGGGGACGGAAGGGGAACAAACGCCAGAAACAGACATGACCAGATGCCACCAAGATTTGGAAGAGGGAGACAGGTTTGAGAGTTCAATCTTGAGTGGAGAGATATTGTTTCCTGGCTCTCCTGAGGGTAGACACATACTTGTTCTGAGCTATGTGAAATGGACTGAGATTACCTTCAGTTGGATTAGCCTTCCAAGAGGCAAAGGCAAGTAGTTTCATGGCAACTGCCTCAACACAGGATTCTGTGTACCATGGAGGGGAGGAAGGGTATGTCAACTGAAGACGAGATGGGATGAATCTGTGCATGAGAGAGAGCAGTTTACTTTGGAAGAATTCCCAGGATGAGTTGACGTCAGAGGCAGTGGAGATGGGAGACCAGTCCAGGTGATTGATGGCTGCCTGAAGACCGTGCCAGTCGGCCTGAGTGAAATGCCAGACTCGGCGACGCTGAGGAGGCTTTCTGAGATTGGCCAGAGGGATGTCCACTTTAACAAGAACATGATCAGATGAACGGATTGGAGCAGAAGAAGAGCAGCAGACATTTGCAGGGAAGTTGGTCATAACCAAGTCTAGAAGAGATGATGTACTGTTGAGTGAGGTCTGGGTCAGGAAATTGACATTGTGTCAGTCCCAACGAGTCGCAGAAGTCCTTTGCTAAGGTGCCATGACTGGTGAGAGAGGTACCCACACCCAGCCAGCTGGCATGATGATAGTTGAACTCACCACATATGAGGAAGAGAGAGAGAGTTGGGATGAGTGGATAGAGGTTGGTCCATGTTGTCAGACAGCGAGATGTAAATGGAGTCATCACTGTTTGGTGGACGGAACAGAACACATATGAACAAAAGGTGGGAGCGGAGGGGAAGCCGTTGCCAGAGGTACTCCTGGGTGTGGGGTGGAGAGAGGGCAGTACAGGGAGAGTGAGTTTTTCATAAAAATAGCAACCCCACCTCCAGGATGACGTTAAGGTCTATCATACCGGAGGAGGGAGTAACCAGGAAGAGAAATTAAGGAATCGGAGACATCTTGAAGGAGGAAAGTTTCTGTTAAGCAGATCAAGTCTGGTTTGTCTGAAGCAACCTGTATGGAGAGATCAATCAGGTTTGAGCGAAGGCCCCGGATGTTTGAGGTCCATACCGTTAAGGAAGAGGGAGGGGGAGCATCGGATACAGGACAGAGGAGGGGAGGATTATGGAAAGATGTGGGAGGAGAGGGGGAGGTAGGGAGAGCTGTTGACAGTGTGTGGGAGATTGCAGGAAAGCTCGGAGAATGGAAAGGATGAGGAGGACAAAAGGTTTGACGGTGATGGGATGAGGCACAGTGAGGTGTTGTTTGAGGGGCAGCAGAGTGAAGTCGATGGTTGGAGGATGTGGAGGTTTGAGTTGGAAGGAGAAGAAGCGGGGAGGAGGCAGCTTTGTGGAGGAGTTAAGAGGAAACATTGAGGAGGAGGGAGGAGGAGTGAGAGGGGAGAATTGAAGTAAAATGGTGAGGCATGAGTTTTGCAGGGATAGGGTGAGGGGGAAAATTTGAGGGGTAGGGGTGAGGCAGGGAAATTGAGGGGGAGCGGTGAGCAGGAAGATTTGAGGGAGAGGGGTGAGGGGGGGGGGAATTTTGGGTGAGGGGTGAGTTGGGAGTTTTGAAGAGGAGGGGTGGGTCGGGAGTTTTGAAGGAGAGGTGTGAGGTGAGAGATTTGAGGGGGAGGGGAGAGGGGGGAAATTTGAACGTTTTGAATGATTAAAGAAAATCTAACATTTGTTACAGACTGGGTTTCTTGAGATATTCAAATCAGAGATCTGTTTGAGAACGTTTGAGGAGGGGTGGAATGAGTGTGAATTTGGAGAATGAAGAAAGAAAGAATTGTATGAGATCGAATTTTTTTTTTGTGATGGAAGGATTTAATGAGCAAACACGGGTGGGAAGAACACGTGGACACGGGCGGGGGTGGGAAGAACACGTGGACACGGGCGGGGGTGGGAATAACACGTGGACATGGGCGGGGGGTGGGAATAACACGTGGACATAGGCGGGGGAGGGAAGAACACGTGGGCGGGGGAGGGAAGAACACGTGGGCATGGGCGGGGGAGGGAAGAACACGTGGGCACGGGTGGGGGAGGGAAGAACACGTGAGCACGGGCGGGGGAGGGACGTACACGTGGACACGGGCGGGGGAGGGAAGAACACGTGGGCACGGGCGGGGGAGGGAAGAACACGTGGGCACGGGCGGGGGAGGGAAGAACACGTGGCCACGGGTGGGGGTGGGAAGAACACATAGACACGGGCAGGGGAGGGACGAACACGTGGACACATTCGGGGGAGGGAAGAACACGTGGACACGGGCAGGGGCGGGAAGAACACATGGACACGGGCGGGGGAAGGAAGAACACGTGGACACGGGCGGGAAGAACACGTGGATATGGGCGGGAAGAACACGTGGACATGGGCGGGGGAGGGAAGAACACGTGGCCACGGGTGGGGGTGGGAAGAACACGTAGACACGGGCGGGGGAGGGATGAACACGTGGACACGGGCGGGAAGAACATGTGGATACGGGCGGGAAGAACATGTGGAAACGGGCGGGAAGAACACGTGGACATGGGCGTGGGAGGGAACAACACGTGGACACTGGCAGGGGAGGGAAGAACACGTGGACACGGCGGCGGGGGTGGGAAGAACACATGGGCATGGGCGGGGGAGGGAACAACACGTGGACACGGGCGTGGGAGGGAAGAACACGTGGACACAGGCGGGGGAGGGAAGAACACGTGGACACAGGCGGGGGTCTGAAGACCATGTGGACACAGGCGGGGGTGGGAAGAACAGGTGGACACGGGTGGGGGAGGGAAGAACATGTGGGCACGGGCGGGGGAGCGAAGAACATGTGGACACGGGTGGGGGAATATATATATATTGTTACGGATCTCGGGGGTCGGCTCTCCCCTTATCAAAGGGGGGGGGGGGGGGGGGTTAATCCCCTTGTCTTTTTAGCTGGCCGTCCCGAGTCCTTAGAAGTTATAACGCTCCTTCCGGTTGGTATTAGCTGGGGTCATTGGTCAAAGTAGTCCCAAATATCTACTTACTAACCTGACCGTAAAGCAGGGAAATAACTCCCGCTCGAACCATGGATATGATGGATAATGCCGAGCAGTTAGCAATCCGCGATCAGAGCTATTAACAAAGACTAAACCTTATTGTAGCGGTTCCTAATCGTGCCACAGGTACTCAATTGAGACAAAGGACGGATCCGATCGGATTAGAGGAAACCAAGAAAGAACAAGGCAATTTATTACAAATATACAGGAGGAAAGAGGAAACGAAAGGGATGTACAAGAGGAAGAAGAAGAAGCAGGACACCGGGCAGTCTTAAAAACAGTCTTAACTTAGGACCCCAGACAAACAGACACACTCACACGGGGATTGTAGCTGGTAGGGTGGAAGGTCCAGGTAGATGGTCCAGGCGATGGGGTCCAGGCTCCGGTCCACTCCCGTCCGGTGCGCGAAACCTGGCAGGCAGCCCCGCGTATCGTTCAACGCGAGCGGACCTTACATATAGCAGGGGGACTGGGATGCTTCGTACGTAATAACTGTACATTCGTGCCAAACGCTCTCCCTCTCAAAGTCCTTTCAATGCGCGCGCCTCCAACAAGTCCGTACAAGTTCTTTGCAAATGTGCGTGCCTCCAACACCACGTAGGTCCTCTGAAAGAAGTCCATCTGTGCAGTCCCCTCAAAGGGCTTTGCGTTTGCGCTTATATCATGCGAGCCAAGATCACACTTCATAAAGCCACGCCCGTCGGTGATATTCCCTCAGCCCTGGTTGGCTAGTGGGGGCTTACCGGCCACGCCTTTGACGGCTGGTTGACAGGCCACACCTTGTTCTTGGCGTTCCGCCCCCCTTTTTCCTCGGGCCTGACCGCATGGTTAATGGCGTCGTTTGAGCAAACGCTAAGGCGGCTGCTGCTGGCAGAGGCGCGTAATGGCGTCGCTGGGAGAGAGGGGTTGGCAAAATGGCCGAAATTGGATTGGGGACCTACTCTTATTTAATTGATGCAACGCAGATTCAACGATTGGAAACACGGCCTTATCTGAAACACATAATAATGAAATAACTGGAATTTCTAAAGTGGCCTACGTGTTGCTTGTGGACCAACTAGGGGTGCAACCTTTAACCTTTTAATAATGAGATATTTACAAGTAATTATTAACACAAGTGAGGGTTCTAATACCGCAACAATATATATATATATATATATATATATATTATATATATATATATATATATATATATATATATATATATATATATATATATATATATATATAGATATAGATATATATATATATATATACAGTGAAACCTTGACTTACGAGTTTAATTCGTTCTGTGACCGAGCTCGTAACTCAATTTGCTCGTTTCTCAAATTAAATTTCCCCATTAAAATGCATTGAAATGCTATTAATCCGTTCCAGCCCCCCAAAAACCACACCAATTTTTTTTTAAATATACAGTATATATAAAAATATCTCACGCTTTATATTTCACCTGTATGCAGCATACAAGTTGGCAGGATGGCCTGGACTGGAGGTACGCACACTTGACTCTAAACTGTCCAGCCTGGGTTTGAATCCCGACCCAGCTATAACCTGTCATGGGTGAATCACAGGCAGGGTGATTCATCAATGTGTGTACCGCTAAACTGGGCGCCCCGTTTGCGTCCCATTAGTTGTTGGATGTTAAGGATCTCACCGTGTTTTCCACAAAGAGAAGGCGAGCTATCGCCGCACTCTGAACAAGTTGTGGCCTGGCATGCTCTTCTCCTCTGCCGTTATATACGTCCTCCTCAGCATCTTGCGAGCTGCTTCTCCGTCAACCACACAAACAACAACTTCTCCATCTCTTCATGGATAGAGGTCCGGAGCTTTGAAATAATCGTAACGCCCTTGGCTGGCGTTATAGCCTTTATCGACTCCTTCTGCTTCAAAATCGTACATATCGTAGAAGTACTACGATCGTACTGCCTCACCAAGTCGACAACACGCACACCTCGCTCATGTTTTTCGACGATTGCGTGTTTTATATCCAAGCACATCATCCTCCTCTTCTTCTCAGTACTGCCCTTGGCACTCAAT